>NW_016157340.1:256372-306741 GCF_001687245.7 Rhagoletis zephyria | reverse complement strand
TATTTTAGTTCGCTGCTGTGCTGATTAAATTGTTCTGATAAGGTTGATGGAGGTGTCTGAAATGGCATTATCAGCAATGTGCAATCTGCAATGCAGCCTTGCATGTATAAATACGGTGACCATCCGTCCTGTATTCTACGAGATAAGTCCTCTTTCTTGACCAATTTTCCTGGCAATTAATTTATTTTATATGGGTATGCCAAATGTTCTGTATGTATTTCTTTTAATGTCCGGTATTTGTCCCGTATTCAGGGTTCGGTATTTCGGCGCCTTCAAATCTCATTAAAATTGCAGTGTCTATGAACCAGTTTTAAATGATGTTGGAATATGATCGGAACTTTCTCCATAAACAGTTATTATTTTTCTAATCATGTGCTTCGAATCGAGGAACGCATACAGTGATCAAAATATAAGTTAGGATCTTACATTTTAGCAAGTTTCGGCTATTTTTATTTTGTTAATTTAATACTAGCAAATGCCTGGACTTGCTTCGCGACGCCTTATAAGAACTTTTGCGTTGACCAATACTAAAAACAGTGTTGCTATGCTAAAACGGTTTGTAATGTAAAAACTATTAGTTTAGGTTGAAAGGACTGAAGAGAGAACCTTGCTTACTCATAGGCCAAGAATAATCGCGCTGAGATAATATTTGGGTTATGTACTAATATCTTTCTAGGATATCTGTATGCTTACTAATAGAATGGGGCTTTATTAAGTCATCTAGAAATGTAAATTTGTAAGGACATCTAAATATCGTGAATTTCAGCCCATCTATGTTTTGGGTCCATTTATTTTGGAGAAACACTTCTTATCATAAAGTTAATACCCGTTAAGCCAGGTCATACGATAAAGACGGGTTCTCGAAATATCTCGACTCCAGCGCCATCTGTCGGCATAATTTTTGCAAAAGTATATTTTACGATTCATAGGAGAATTACAAATGCAGTGTGACGTATGATTCCGAAGTTATGGCTGATTAGAATTTTCACTCCTATATGATGTGCCACGCCCCTTTTACAAAGTATATGTACTTTATTGTAAGCATCTGCCATAGCTAGGTATGTCAACACTACCAAATTTCAAAGTCATGTGACTTACGGTTTCGAAGTTATAGCTGATTAAAAATTTCACGTCAATTGGAAGTGTCACGCCCCCTTGTCAGATCATAATTTTTTTATACCCTAGATTACGTCCGAGGTCGCTCTGTTAAAGCCCTATGAAAATCCATTCAGTAGTTTGGAGATTAGTGAGTTCGAACAACAAAGAATCTACAGATTTATTTTAGTATAGAAGAAGATAGCTATTATTTTAATAGCTTTCTAAACTTATGTCCAAGTTTTTTGTAACTATAGATACTCAAATGCCATTCCTTTTAATACTTTAGAAAAAAATTTGGTTGCCGTTTTGTAGCTCATTAAAATTGAGTATAATAGAGTGCAAGTGCAACGTGCTGCTCATTTGTTTCCCTATCAACAAATCATGCTAACTTTGTATGAACACAAAAAAAAATTGCCAAAAATTAACGGTAAGTCATAGCTACTTAAAACTTGCACTTTATCGTACGAAAATTTAACGACACTTTTGTAAAAAATTTTGTGGAGTAAAAATCTCCAGAAATATTTCCTACAAATTTGTAATGTTACTATAAGGATGCTGTTTCAGGGCTAATACATACATCTAATACCATTTTCCCACGGCATCCTGAATTGCTTGCACATTCTTAATTCGATTTGACAGTTCTCTGCCTCGGTGTTTTGGTTTTGTTTTTCTTTGCTGCAAAATTGATGCAAAATGTAGGTTCTTCCCATGATTCAACACTTAAAGGTTTCCTCACTAGTGACATTCGAGTAACACTCCCTTAACTCCCTTTCAAAAGCTTTGCACACACACACGAACCCACACACAGTGCACACAACCAGGGTTGCCACTGGCGAAAAAAAATACTTACCACCCACTTGGATAAAATCTACCAATTGTGGAAAATATCTACCAACAATTTTTTTTTATTTATTTTAATCAAAACTATGGTTTTGTTATTTTTTCAGTTAATCCCATAAGAATTCAAATTGTGTTTAAAGAACTCTTTATTTAAGGGATCATATTAATGGCATCTACTCAGTTTCCTTCAACCAAAAGCGAAAGTGATTAAACTAAAGGCAACAACGAAACTTCATCAAAAATTTAAACTGAGTTATTATAGATAAATACAGTGACTCAAAAAACGCTTGGTATTTTTTTTTTGATATTTCCCATTTTTTAAGCCAAATTTTTTGGTATTATTTTATAAGAATATTGTTTACGCTTTAGCCAAACATATAAAAATCAAGGATTCAAGCTAAATACAACATTTAGAAAAATTCAAAAAAATTTTGTATAAATTTCGAAATTTTTATTTTTACTCTGAATTTTTTGAACAATTAAAGGTTGGAGTTTTATAGCCTGAGACTAATAAACAATGTGCAGCTAAAAATTCCCGTTGGCGGTTTTTAGTTATTTTGCGCCAGTAACAATTATAATAATAATAATAGATTGGCGCTTACACATATGTAGTGTTTGGCCGAGCTTCTCCTCCGATTTGTGGCATGCGCCTTGATGTTGTCACACAAAGTGGAGGGATCAACAGTTTTACGCCGACTTCGAACGGCGATTGTATTTTTATGAGAAGCCGTTTTTCATGACAGAAATACACTCGGAGGTTTGCCATTGCCTGCCGAGGGGCGACCGCTGTTAAGAAAAAACCTTTTTCTATATTTTTTGCGATTTTTCTTTGACCAGGGCTTGAACCCAGGCGCAGCGGAGTGGAAGCGCGCACTGCTTACCACTACACCACAGCGGCCGTCATTTAACAATTGCCATTGATAAAATTATGCGTTGTTNCTACACCACAGCGGCCGTCATTTAACAATTGCCATTGATAAAAATATGCGTTGAGTTAATTTTTTTCGAAGGCTCGAAGCGGGTAATTACATACTTGTCCGTTCTTTTTTTATTTAAATAATCATTTAAAATATTTAGGCAATCAAAAGCTTCTCGGAATTCCAGTAAAAAGAGTTTTGAATGTTCGCCTTTTATCGATATACATTTATTCGTATGTATGTATATAAAAAGTGTGCATTAAAGTGTTAGAAAATGAATGCAATAAAGTACACTGCACTTCTGGAAAGAAATTTCTAATAAAAAGATAACTACGAAAGATAAAACAGGAATGAAAAGTTGTATTTGTTTTTCAAACTAAATAATTCAACAAAAATCTACCAAAATGAGAAAAAATGTTCCTTTTTACCAACCCACATTTTTTCAACCAATTTTGGTAACAATTTACCAAAATGGCAACCCTGTACACAACACTAAAGGAGCCGATTTTGTCTAGAGGGAGTGAGAAAACTGTTTTCTGAGCAAGCCTTTCATTATTGAATCATGGGTTCTTCCTAAAAATGTATAAGTTTCCGTATTAAATTAGGGATACACCCATTGATAAACTTTACTTTTCGTACTTAAAAAAATGCATGTTTTGATTTGTGAGCTAGCTTCCATAAATTTCCGTTAAAAATAACAAACCGGTGCCGTCTGGTTTGTTCGTAATTCACATGGTAATTGGATCTGAACTACCAACAAATGAGATAATTCGCTCTCAAAATTTTGTATGGCGAATTACGTAATTCGAAGTTTAATTGGAGTGTGAAATACGAATGAGAGAGCGAACTACGTAATTGGGGTGCCGTGGGAAAGCCGTATAAGATAATTTAAGAAGGTGTTAAGATCTGTTAGCTTTTATGGAAAAAATTAGCAAAATTGTCTCGTATTCGGCTCGCATAAATATGGTCACCGTATGTATAAACAACAATTAGTAGTGTGACTAAAACGCATTGTTTTTTTTAATATATCTGGTATTCAAATAATGCAAACACATGAGAGTTTTTCTACATACATTTTTATTTTTAAAAAGTCACCTAATTTTGTTTAAAACTATTTAAAAACACATACACTCAACTAATGAGATATTGCGCTAAAGTCTCGTCTCTTAAACGAAACTATTTTAAGCACTTATTTGTATTTATTTATTATGTACATATGTATCGAATAACGGAATGCGTGTTTCGACGTAAATACGAGTACTATACATGTAAGTAGCTGAAGCGGGAATTTGTAAAACCTTTTTTTCGCCAGGTAATGAAAACTTGTTTTCAAACGGTTTGTATTTTCCTGAAAATTTTTAAAAAATTTAAAAGGCGGGGTATCAATGGCAAGAGCACCACTTTACGTGTTGCCATTAAGATGGCATAGTTTTTCTGATTNCGAAACTATTTTAAGCACTTATTTGTATTTATTTATTATGTACATATGTAGCGAATGCGTGTTTCGACGTAAATACGAGTACTATACATGTAAGTAGCTGAAGCGGGAATTTGTAAAACCTTTTTTTCGCCAGGTAATGAAAGCTTGTTTTCAAACGGTTTGTATTTTCCTGAAAATTTTAAAAAAATTTAAAAGGCGGGGTATCAATGGCAAGAGCACCACTTTACGTGTTGCCATTAAGATGGCATAGTTTTTCTGATCGACTAAAGAACTGTCAAATATTCCCGGAATATTATTAAATGCATTATTGGAGTAAGTGAAGCTTGCGTATTGCTGGTGGAGTCCTATAAAATCTTAGCACAGATTAAGATTAGCTCAATCCTCTTAGCCTGTCCAAAGGGACGAATTTTTGACAACCCTGAAACCTTCCAGGATATTATCATGAAGGCCTATTTTCTCAAAATATGCGACGAACGAGCGCTTTACACAAAAGTCTAGAGATAACTGAATGCCATAGTGATATGCTTGACACTCTTATGACACTTCAGTTTCTGGAGTGCTCTGAAGACTTCAAGAACCAATTTCAGACGAAAAAGTTAATTGTCACTTAGGTCCGTTTCCTGAAGTAACCTGTAAGTTTAAAGCTCACTTTATACTTAAAGGTTGGATTAAAAGTAAAGCTATGTCTAACCTTAAGCATTTCTATTATCAGTTTATTACGTATGTATGTTTCTTGGTTGTAAACCAATTTAAAACCGATAATAAAATGCTTTACTTTAGACCCAGTCATAGATTTTAATCTAACCTTTAAATATAAAGTGAGCTTTAGAGTTACGGGTTACTTGAGAAAACGGCCCTTATAGGTACATTCTGCACGTTACCGAAGATTTTGTAACCGGAAATTTTCATTACCAGTTCTTGTTCTTGTTGTTATAGGTACCTTGGTAATGCAGTTAAAATATTCAGCAATTCAGCTATGAAGAAATGTGGAAATTCTCGCATTACATATATCACGGGGCAATATTTTGTTACCAGCTTATGAGATGGTGACAAAATTTGTCGGTTAAATGAGTACACAGAATGCGAAAAGGGTTTACAAATTCACAGGAACTTTATTTACCGGATACAGAATTTTTATTACCAGCGCAGAATAGATCTGCTAAACTTAATTTTGGATTGTTATTTATATGCCATTTAAGATTCGTTAATTTCCAGATCATCTTTATTTAATTAACTACGCCAAACAAGTGGCACCATTGTTGCTTGTTCCTTAAAATTGTTGCATTTCTTTGTTTGCTTACGTTTTGTGCCAAACTGCTGATTGTTGTTTGGTATAAACACCGAATTGCATATCACATATTTAAATAGCCAATATTGGTTATGTAAGTACAGTTTAAATATGTGATCTGTAAATGATTTTTTTTTTTGTTAATCAACTATCTTTACTTAAATGGTTTAAGTATATGAAATCCGGTTTAAGACCAATTTTCGCTTGGAAATCAAAGAGGGATAAATTTACATATGTAAGTGATAACTGGAAAATTTGATCTAATTTCCTTTTAACCTGAAAAGCTGCAAGAAAAAATGGAATCTCTTTTATCCAGCTTACCAGAAATAAATTGTTAAAGTTACATTTCGTAGATACTTGTAGTTTTGACGTTTTGGATACAAATCAAGATACTAAATACAATCTCAAATATAACAAATTTTACTTTTTTCTAAATGAGTGCTTTTTATGAAGAATAATATTTACAAACCTAGTTAAGTGAAGCAATTTTTACCATATTTTGTATGAGAACTTTAATCTATTTGAATAATATGTTGCTGGTTACTTGATGCCTGACTGGCGGTAGATTCCCCCCTGTTGTTTTTTTGCTGTTGGAAATGTATGAATTGTGGTTTGTTGTAATTTGAGTAGAGCAAAATCAGCGTGCAACAATAAAAGCAGCAGCCAGGAGCAATAAAAAAGAAAAACTAATATTTACGTATGTGCATATGCATGTAAATAGTAAATTAACCAAAGCTGAAACCACAATAAAATCTTCACGAGAAACAGCGTTAACAATATTAAAGTCAGTTGGGAGCCGCAAATGCATGGCTATTTGCAATGTGTACCCTGCAGGGAAAGCTACCAGTTGTGAACCAGAATGCTACCAGTTTGCGTTTCAGCCCAACTAGTTCACGTTGTATCCTTTTTCAATGTTAGCGACTGGTATTTTTAACATGGCGGTGTCATAGGAGATGTCAATTGTCCGCTCCTGCATCAGCACGCTACCAGTAGAAATACTAGTAGCATCATACCAGTTGACGGGATAGACTGCGTATTCATCCCCCGTGAAAAGCATAAGTATGTCATTTTGCTCGCGGCGCTGCAACAATGGTCAACAGAGTAAAGCTTTGGCACGCCAAATAAAGAGATCCGAGTTCGAATCTCAGTGAGCGAATCTTTTGTTTTTTATTTTTGTGTTGTTTGTTTTTTTATTTATATCTCTTAAGCAATTTTTAAATTTATTGTTTTAAAAAGAACAAAAAATTATTTATTTTCATTTTTTTATGGTATTTGAGTATTTAGGTTTTTTCCAAATCAAATTAAATTTATGTACAATTTTTATTTTATATTTAAATTGAAATAATTATTTAAATTAATTTACTTACTTTACTTTTAATATTTTTTTATTGAGCTTTGTACCACGATTGTTTATTAAGAAAAATACGCAGGTTCGATCCCTGCTGAAGTCTAGAAAAAAGAAGTCTGATGAGGAGATGTGGTGATCTCCGAAATAGTGCTATAACTTCTACCGCTTAGACTTTGTTGCTTTTTCAATTTTTCCTAATAAACAATCGTGGTACAAAGCTCAATAAAAAAATATTAAAAATAAAGTGTTAACAAGCCACAATAACACAAATTATTTACTTTACTTTATAACAACCTCCACGCATACTCGAACCTGAGATCTCAGAACCAGAATCGGTAGTCTTCACTCGACGCCACAGCCGACATTTGTGATGAAAGCAATTAACCACGTTTTAGTTTTGGTTATGCCTATTCAAAGACAGATGTCGCTGATCGCATAAGTTGTTCGAAATCGCCGAAATGGTAGGCCGTCGCTTTAGAACATACTGGTTAATGAACTAGTATTTATACTGGCTGGTTTGGCATTTCACTGCGGAGAACTGGTATAATTATAGTCCATGACGAACTGGTATGACTCTCCCATTTAATACCAGTTTTCAAACTAGAATTTCTACCAACTTGTTTACTTTTTTCTGCGCGGAACTGGTATAATTATGGTTCATAACGAACTGGTATGACTTTTATCCTTAAATAATAGTTCATAAGCTGGAATTTGTGCATACTGGTTTAGCTTTTCACTGCAGGGTATGTTTATGTGAGCATAACTATACATACATATTTTTCATAAGTAAGCAAACATGCAAGTGGAAAAGCACGGATGTGCAAAGCCTGAACACGTCATGCTTACTCCGATGCGAATACGTTTGCAAACGTTACTAAAACACAAAACTTTAACGAAAAAGTAGCAGAAATATGGAAGAAATATAAAACTATGGAAAAGTAGAAAAATCCCCAGTTACGTATGTACATATATATTTAGGATAGAAATATGTACATATGTATGTATATATAAAAGTATGAATGGAGTGGGTTGTAGACCAGTTATGCATAACTGCACTGCTATACCATTTTTACGTATAAATCAAAACCGAACAGAATTCTACATGTTAAGTGCTGTGCGTTGGGTAACCGCTTACACGCAAAGCCCATTTAACAGATCCTTATGTGACAACTCTCATGCAAAGCTAAGTATGCATAACTGGGCTATTAGACATTTATGCTTAACATAAGATCTTTAAATGTGGCTAGTAATCTCACAGATTATTTCCAAAGACTATATTTCTTTAGAAAATTGCAAAGAAGAAACACGTGAAACACTTAATTACCTAGATATCATTCTCAGAGACTTTTTTACTATTTAATTATTCAAAACAAGGACTTAATAATCTTTATGACAATATGAAGTAATCTGTTACCGTTTCCGAGTGGTGAGAGGTAATATCCAACAAGTTTTTTTTTCCAGTAACTGTCGCTCTTCAGCAGCAATGGAAAGTTTCGAGTGTACTCGCATAAAAAAAAAAATATTCTCTTTTTGCGATACCGCCGCCTATGAAGTTTCACTGCAAAAATCTGTCACTTGACCCCGACGGCGGGGTTTTAGTCCGACTTAAAGCAATTCGATAACTCATATCAATTTTGATTGAAAAGGCTTTTGATTACTGAAATGTTACAATTTTTGAATTTGTCAAAAACCCGGTTTTATGAAAAAAAAATATACATATATTTCTCAAGTTTCATTGAGGTACCTAAGTGTCTATTTCAGTTATTCGGTGCGCAAGCGGGCGGACGGATGGAATTTTATAAATGTTATGTTATAATCCAAAATCCCAATTGCCAACATCTTGTGCTTTCATAAGTGGGCGATGGCACGCCTTTTTTCCAAACTTTGAACAATAATATAATTTATTGCCAAAAGGTTATTATTATGCATTGATTTCTTTTTTTCTGAGAATCATTGTGGAGAGTGTGTGTGTTTATACCATACCCATTTTCAGTACGATCAGTCCTTAGCGCGGATGAAATACGAGAACCAAATTTTGTCGTCCGCATCGATGGTGAATTTGGCGGATCCAATATGGCGCATGTGTCTTTATTGATTTTTTGGAAATTGATTTCAGTTTTGTAATAAGCCAATCAAAGAATCTTTGGATGACAATATTTTTTTTTAAATCCATCCAACCTTATGGCATCCGCCATTTTGAATTTTTAAGAACTGTCTTTAAATTTCGTAATCACCGACTCCAAAAACTCTTATGGTGTTTTTGTTTCTACCAAAAAATTTCACCTTTTCATTGCCCCTTTCACGTTCTGTGTTCTATTCTAAATTAAAGGCAAACGGTGAGAAAATTTTGTGGTTATTTCTTAAAATGTCAAACTCTTGTAAGGCAAAAAAAGCACACTATTTCTCTTTGAAGCTTCTCAGGGAAAGGCAACCGCCCTGATAATCAAATGGTTGCTTAAAACAACAATATTATGAAATGCGTGAGCTAGACAAGGACGAGGAGGCAAAAGTATTTTCTTTTATAGGGTTGAGGCATATGCGTTGTGAAAGCAAACCGTGTCGCTCGGCCGATATGCAAGCGATATTACGTCGCCGCAGTGTCGCTGTCCTACCACGTACCTACTCAGCATGTCGATGTCGCTTTCACATCGTAACGCTTATCACGTCGCCTATCGTATCGCTCTAATGTGCACCGTGCCTGAGTATAACCTCAAATACATTTTGTACCGTGGAAGGGCAAATTTTTTTTTTAAGATACGCAATTACCTTTACAAACGAAATCTTTAACTTAACTTAATGTAGAACTTAGATTTCGACGTGGCATTAAGTTACGTTAAGTTTTGGCTGTTCAATTATAAGCAACTTCCATTTAAGAGAATTTTTAATTGAGAGCATGTAAGTTACTTCAAGTTGCCATAATCAGACCAGAAGTCTTATGAAATTGGTGAAATGACAAGGTAATATTGTTTTGACCGATTCAGCATAGGGGTTGGTAAGATTTGTTTTCCCCTTAGAAACCGAAAATTACTTGATCTAGAAAAACGGCAAAATATGTCTGTACTTTCCGCGAATACTTAATTTTTTCATTGGTGCAAAATCGTGTCGGACGGTATTAGCATTTCCGGTCACGTTTTATTGCCTGTTGGCGTTTTCATAATCTTTATGATCACTCTTCGTTAGTTTTCTTCTTTTTTTACTGTATTCGTTGAGTGCTTTGTATTTTTCGCTAATTTCTCGCCTCACCTCAAAAACTTAATTGAGACAATCCCTAAAAGAGAACAACAGACAACTTCGTTACAAATAATGTGGTACAATATTACATAATACGCTTATACATATGTATGCAATATACATATGTAAGCATGGAATATAACAAATATTTATCAATGTTAGTTTGTTCAGATTTCAGCAATAACTACTCGCAAAAGTAACATTAGTGTGTGCTGTCATGCGTGAAGGTTAACGCTGCGGTGACTATGACAGCACGCGAAATTAAGGTAATTTAAATTAATATGCACCTATAAGTATAAGTATGTATATGCAAGCACACACCAGCTATGGTGATGCACAAATGTATTATCTTGCACTGGTCGCAGTGCTGCCATTTATTTATTTTTTTCTCAAAAAAACTGTAAGTTTCGGGAAAAGCTATATTTTCAACAAAACAACTGTAATCATAAAAAACGAAGAAAGTTAAAAAAAAAGTTTTTTAATAAAATAAATTAAACCATTTACATTGCATTTTTAACGAAATTCAGTTTTATCATTTTTCTTAAATCGCTTTGATATTCATTTTGAGCATTTTATATTGTACCTCAAATTTAGTGCCTCCTGAAGGATTTTTTTAAAGAAATATTTAGTTCTTAAAGGACCAGACAGTGCTGGAAATTATAGTTTGTTTATTATTTTATTCAAGTTGATTTGTGAAAGTATTTTGTTTTAAATAAGGAACCGCTGTTCCCGCATCGTCCCCTTTTATCTTAAAAAATTGACCTACAAAAACACCGAAAGAGAAATTTTAATTTATTGGTTCCATTGAGCAATTTCGAAAAACTGTAATTTGTACTAGGAGTTAATTTAAACAACCGTAAGCTTGTTTACAGCAACTGTAATTTACAATTAAAACTGTGAATCTAGCAACATTGACTGGTAACCTTATTCTAAAGCAATGTATATAACTTTTTGGTATTATCATATTTACCAATCGATACATGGACGACTTAAACAACAAAACACCATAATAACTGCATTTTCCCTAGAAAATTTAACAAAATCAAGTAAACACAGAGGTACAAATTTTTAACTACACTCAGAAAAACGCAAGTTAAATATATTTCTCTTAACTCATGATTTGGTAACCAAAACCAAATAATGTAACTATAATCAAATCAAGTATCTCTTTTCATATTTTAAATGGTTCTCTTTTTTATAAAGCAGTCGAATTTCTGGCTAGTATATATCAGGACGAATGGATGAGGATTGAGTCAAGAGCTTGTGTGAGCAAATCCAATTTTTGGCAGCAAATGTCAGTTACGCGGTTTTGCAGAATGACGATACGCAGTTTTGTACTTTAAACGACGATACGTATGCACATCATCGCCATTTGCATATGGGGCATTTCATGTCACCGCGGCCACCTCTGTGCGCGACCTCTAAGGATTTGGCTGAAAGTTGAAGAGATTGCAGGTATACGTGCAGCATGATTCAATAATACAAGGTTCGATAAACTGACAGTTGTCTCTTTCGCACCGTTCCCTTAGCAGTGGCACCGTGTTGCTTCTTTGCAAATTTACATGGAAACAGTGTAGCTTTGGTGTGAAATAAAAGTATAAGCTTTTGTGCAATATGTTTATTTATATATGCATATGAAGCATATTTAACTGATGAAAACATAAGCAATGGATGTTTACATCAATCTCATAGTAGTCTTATTTTATTTTAAGTCATTTTGCAGTTTTTATACAGCTAAATAGCACATAAATTACGTAATTCACGTATATATATCAATATTACGTTCAACATTTCGTTTAAAATGCCAGATTTCAGGCATATACATTAGAATTTACAAAAGGAATTTCACTACTAAGTGCCTACTTTGCGTACTTTTCTACTACCATTTTCGAACCAAGAGATTTCATTCTTCCCCTTTCTCCGTCCTTCGTAAATGCAACCTTTTGTAAGGGAGTGTCAAACCGCAGCTGTCAATAATTATCTAACCTTCTATTATTGAATCATGTACGTGCAGCATATTTTGCCGATATGATGTGGGGTTGCCTATTTACACGGGACTTAAATTTTAGGAAAATGTCATACATACCTTTTTTTAAAGTGCTGTATCTTGGAAACCTTTTATCAAAACTTGTTGAAAAAAATTTTTTTCTTCCGCCTTATTATGGGCTTCAATTATACATTTTCTGCATTAATGTGCAACGTATGAAAAAAATGTAGTAAACATTTTTCTTTTTGATTAAACCATTTTTTAAATTTTTTATTTTACCAAAAAAATAGTGTCTATAATGTCGACTTTCAGTGCCCAAATGGGCGTAATAGGTTACTTATGCATATAGACTCTGGATCGTCTAACGCTCAAGCAACATGATAAATAGACATTGAAATTTTATGAAATTGTATATTTTTGAAAGAGGAAAGGTGTACAAAAAACAAAAACAATATGAATATATCATATTAACTTTACTAAAGGAACTGAAATTACGAAAATCCCTTCAAGAAAATGGCAGAATTGAATTTTGTTGCAAGTTCACATGGGAAATCTGCTAGCGACGGGATTTGATGCAATTTTAAGAGACTAGCAGCTAGAACAAGTCTTCAGCTCCTGATGGCATAATAAATTTTTACAACCGAGGCCCTCTACGAATGGGGTAAGAATAATTCCTTCTTCTTCTTTTTATATAAATTATTCTTACACTATTGGTAGAGGGCTTCGGGTGTACGAATTTGTTGTAACGTCAGGAGTTGAAGACTTGAAATCACCATCGCAAGCAGATTTCCCATGTGAACTTGCAATGAAGTTCGATTCTGCAATTTCCTTGAAGGGGTTTTCGTAATTTCAGAACCTTTAGTAAAGTTAATATGGTTTATTCATATTGTTTTTGTCTTTTACACACCTTTCCTCTTTCAAAAATATACAATTACATAAAATTTCAATGTCTGTTTACCATATTGCTCGAGCGTTAGACGATTTAGAGTCCATACGCCTAAGTAGCCTATTACTCTCAGTTCGGAACTTAAAGTTGACATTATAGACAATGTTTTTATGTAAAAATAAGAATTAAAAAAATGCTATAATCAAAAAAATATCAAAAAGAAAAAATGTTTACTAATTTTGTTTTTGTTTTTTATACGTTGCACATTAATGTAAAAAATTTTTCATTAAAGCCCATAATAAGACGGAAGAAATAAATTTGCTTCATTAAGCTTCGTTAAAAAATTTCCAAGATACGACACTTTAAAGAAAGGTATGTATGACGTTTTCTTAAAATTTAAGTCCCGTGTAAATAGGCAACCCTACGTCATATCGGCAAAATATGCTGCACGTATATTCATTCCACCTAGACCTTCAATCTCTTCAACTTTCATCCAAATCCTTAGAGTTTGCGCACAGAGGTTGCCGCGGTGGCATGAAATGCCTCATATGTATGTATTAGCAAATAAATATTTACGTAGAATAGATGGAAAGCGAGTTTTCGCTTTAATTATTTTTAATTACCTAAGTATTTATTAATTAATATGTACATATATATCGACGGTCCTCTGCAATAACAACACAATTCAAAATTCAAAAAATATATGTAGTACCTAACTACTGTTAAGTGGCTCATGTATGTAATATTTATATCATCCAAGTCAAATCCTCCCTAAAGTAAGAAGTAAAGATTACTACACTAAGTGCTAAGGGTTAGACATGCATTAGACCAGGCTTTCCCAAAGTATGTGCCGCCGCACCTTGGGGTGCCGCTAGTGGCTAGAGTATACTAGTGGTGCGGGCAAATTCTTTAAACTAAACTTCAACATGGCGGCCAGAAAATCAAAATATTTTGATTTTTATTAAAATTACTTTCAGCAGCTCATTTCGCTCTTAAGCATAGTTCGCCAGTATGTTTTGTCAACAAAAATTTAATCGGAAAATTTGTAGAAAAATTGCTGAAAGCGTACCCTTTTTTATTATTATTTTACATCCCTTTTATTAACTCGGGATGTAACTATGTAATATTGATGCGCCTAAAAGATGCAGCGATTTCTGTTCTCAAGTTACATACCTGATGACAGTACGAATGGAAATGATAATAGCGAGGTTTTAGTTTTTTAAACTATAATTTTATTACAACCACTTTTGTACTTTCGTAGAGCTAATACGCGTTTCATCCACTTTTCTTCCCGTTTTCGGATTAATTTTCGGATTTTTTGTTGGATGGGCTCTTCTCGTGACAAGCGCAGCAGCTTCCCGCACGGGTATATATCGCTTATTCTTTACGATTACGATTTTAGAGGCAGTCGAGAACGAACTTATAAAAAGTTTGAAAACTTGTGAATTTTTTTGCTTGCAACTAGCCGAAAGTACCGACATGGTGGGACTTGATGTTCTTCTCGTGTTAGTGAGGTACCCATTCGGAATGCAAATTGAAGAAGAACTTTTGATGAGCGAAGTACTTGAGACTTACACCACTAGTGACGAAATTTGTAAAGCTATCGACAAATTTGTATAGAACAAGTAACTTTTCAGCAGAAAACAAAACCGACTTCAATTCTCATATAAAAAAATTTCATGATCCAATGATCGGATCTAAACCAGTAGTATGGGATTATCGAAATCGGTTGACGTGGTCCAAAGTTATGCGGTAACATACATAAAAAATTATAAATAAAATAAAAAAATATATTCCGTCGAACTGACAACCTCCTCCTTTTTTGGAACTCGGTTAAAAATGGTTTGAAATGGAGCAAGTGTGCGGACATTTGCAGTGGTTGGAAAAACGAAAGGAGGAGGATGTCTAAGATGAAGCAAGAGGCAGAAAACGCCAAGAGGAGTCAGTGTATGATCTGTCGGTATTCCTAGACGACTAGGAAGATGCCGCCACTACATATAAAACCCGTATTGGATGACGCTGCGAAAATAACAGAGGCCAGCGAAATTAAAATACATCACGTCGAGATTTTTTTATTGGTGACATGTATATTTTAGAATTTCTAGCAGTTTGCATGAAAACCCCATAAATAAACAAAGTAAATCAGAAAAACGCTTGTAACTTCGAAATTAAAGCCAAGAAAATTGATAAAAGCCGGTTTCACCAGCAATTTAAATGGAAAATGATTTTTTATTTTCTATCAGTTTCCATATAAAATTCCAAAAATTAAAATCATTTTTCGCTTAAATTGCTTCCGTTAAATCGGCTATAAAAGTTATTTTCTTAGCTTTAACGCACATTACCAACGTTATCTTGGAAGGTTTAAAAAACTATTGTCGAATATTTTCCCAACATTTACTCTGAGGATGTCTACAGCTGGATAACAAACCCGTTTCCATGTGAGCCGAAAATAAACGTACTGGGATGACAAATTAAGCTGTTGAAAAGCTTCTGGACATCAGTGACGAATATTAAACGCAACGAAGGGAACCAGGAGAATTCTGGATGCAAGTGTATGCATAAAACACTGCTGTTGGCAAGATTGCATTAAAAGTACTAGTGGCTTTTACTTTTACATTTCTATGTGAGACTGTAGTTTGAACAAATGCTTACATAAAGAAATAATTTTTAAGCAAAAACCAAACCCGGCTTCATACATACATAAAAAAAATTAATATTAATAAAAAAATCTTCCGACGCATTGATAATCTTCTCCTTTTGTTGAAGTCAGGGTCAGGGTAAAATTGTCAAAGCTCCCAATAAGCTTAAATGAAATGAGTCAAAACAATTCCAGTCCTCACATTAAAGCTAAAGTAGCATAAAGTTTGCATTGTGTTTTCTTGTTTTGGTAGACATTTAAAGAGTAGGGGTGCCGGGAATTTTTTTTAGCACAACAAGGGTGCCGCGGTGAATAAAGTTTGGGAACCCCTGGATTAGACAAATATTAGTCACTTAACAATAGTAAGAGTTTTTATTTTTTTTTTAATTTTGAGTTGTGACTTTATTGCAGAAATACCATCCATACGTAGATGAAAGCTTATCCATTATTTAAAATTGTTTATAACATCGCAGTATCATTATAATATGTACATACATACATACGTATACACATATTTACCTACATATCCACTGAGAATTTAAAACTTTCCAAAAACTCAAAGTATTTTTTGTGTTATCTGTTGGATATGCTGATTATTGCCATCGTTTTTGCGTTATTGTAATGTCCCAATGTATATCGCAAATTCAACAGCAACAATTAAATGAAAAAAAGAATTATGTACAAAGAGGCACATACACGCGAAAGCACCTCCTTCTCCACACTGCGGAAAATTACCAGCCAACAATGTATAGGCGGGTGGAAGCAAATTCAGCGCCTCGATACGACACAGTTGGCGACAATAAGGACAAAATTAACATTCGATATGAATAATTAGCACTACTGGCAAACATGCATGTGCGTATATGTGTATATAGTAAAGGTGCGTGCAAGTAAATCTAACTATTATTCGGCACATATGTTGGGAGGGTATATACTGTGATATTTGAACTTATATGTATATAAGTAAGTATGTATATGTAGTACCTCTACTCATATGCTTCTCCCTATCCCACTTAATGGGAAAATGACAACACAAACGACTATCACGCGCCACATTTGCCTGCTGGACGACGCCCGGCAATTATTATGATTATTATTGCAGCCATTGTTGACTTTGGTCATTTAACTAGCAACTTTATCATTGCGATCGCCAACAGTTAATTTAATCGCATAATTACAAATAAGAAATCGTTTGCATAATTTCATGTGACTAAGTTAAATGAGGGTTGCAAAGTACATACATATATTTGTTGTGCGTATGACTCACTCTATTACTGGGTTGACCCAGTTCTATATCATATGACATTGTTAAAAAGCACTTGAGAACCTTTCACCTTCGCTGGATATCTATTTGTAGCTTGCTTTACTTTACGTACCTGAAAGTAAATAAAATAAACATTCATAAGTACTCGTATAAATTTATTAACAAATTTAAAATAAAAATTTTGAATAACAACTACGGTATATTAAGTCTGTCACAGAATTCCTAATTTTTAATTAGAATCGTAAGTATTGTATATAATTCGTTTACATATATCATTTTGGCATATTCCATTTGTTTTCTTTGCTTCATTCATATAGGACATACTTTGCTGCCACAAGGCTTGTTGTATGCCACACCGTCGAAATTCAATAAGCATAATTTCTTTTATTTCTATCCTACATAATATTTCTACACGCACATATACAAAGTTTTATTGCTATGAATTGACGATAACTAATACCGGCTTGAAGGTGAACTTATAGCTATGAACCTGTATTGGATTTACCAGACCGTGCATGGAAAGTCCGAAAGATGTGCGAAAATAGATCGCAATTGCAGTAACTAAATCTACGTGTTTGGTATTTTTCGATATCCTGTTGAAATATACAATTATTCAAAGCAAATTTTTTGTTTAATTTATCTATATAAATTACCATTTCATCTTATTGAGAATGCCTTCCCAAACCCATTTCCTGTCTACATGCAGGACTAGATAAACGATCCATGCCGGGCATCAGAGCCAGACTGGTGCCTTTTCATAATACCTAGTTGTGAGCGGAATACCGCGGATACTGAGTTATCTTCGAAGCTACTCAACCTAACTCGTTTACAGCCGATCTGTCCGCGGTCGAACGCCGCTATATTTCCGACCATCGTAGGGCTTCTCATAGATACACCTTCATCTGAACTAGGGCCTTGGCATTTTCATACGGTCCTGTAACAGAATATGCCCGAAACCCACAAGATAGTTACACATCACTCACCAACATTTTTGCCTTGATTAATTTGGAAGGGAATACCAAAGAATAAATCTTCTAAAACGGTGAGCGTCATCTCCCTTTTAGTAGCCCAGCGAACAGCATCTGTTGAGATAGCCTCGGGTGGGCATATCACCAACTTCACGATCAGAGAGGATGAGGAGGACGTCATGAAGGTTCAATAGAATATTCTAAGGGAGAAATCGATAATTTGGGATTTTGACAACGAGGTACAGAGAAAGATCCAGTAATTGCAAAAATGATCTTTTGATAGGTAGAAATAGATCGGAAGATCGCATGTATCACATAAATATGTATAAAAAGACTTAAGTGCCCTAAGCACCAATGAAACTGGGTTCCATCCCGCATTGACAAAAGTAATGCCGGAAGTAAAGCACACCCACTCAGATCCGTAGTCAGCACTTTTCAAGGCAGCGGTCTATAAAATATAAAATATCTATTCAGGAGCTCTTCTGAAAGTTATTGGAGTCCGAGAAACCAAAGCATATCAGAACAGAATCACTACCGTAGTCTTACTTTTCAACAACGAAATCGTAATAGCGGGGAGCGACAACAAGGTTTATTATAGCCTTGGGAACATCAAAGTGAAACTGAACTACCACCCAGTGTCCATGAGATGGAAGTTGACCTACTAAATCAGTGTGACCGCGAGTTAAAGCTAGTCCTTGTAACGTTTGAAAATGTATTATTTTATTTTTGTATTACAAAATAAAAATACAAAACAATTATTTATCACACAAAATGTGTGTTTTTAATCAATCGCAATAGTAATTAAGAATATTTTCTTACACTCAATTTTCGGAGAATGTATATTTATTATATTAAAGTGATGTACTTTATGAAAAACTTTCAAGTTTCGTTAAAATAAGTAGCAGAATAACGTAATTCATTCTGCTGTCGTGGACAATTAACGTATTTTGTTAAACTTTTAAATAAAATCCTTATATAAATTTAAAACTCAAGTCTGATTTATAAAAAAAAAAAAGCTTAATCGATCATTTATTTATGCAGTTTACTACTGTTGGTAAGTACATATGTACGAACATTTCTATGCCAAGTAAAAAATGCTGAATAGGAAAATTTCAAAAATCTGTGGACCGGAAATTGCACCTTTTTCAGTTAATAATAAAATATTAAATTTACACCTACATGAGTTTCGATGCACCTAAGCACATTGTTGATACGCACACATTAGAATAAACATAAAATTTAGTAAGGAATATCGCACAACAAAAAAATCTACATGTGCCCGACATTCTATCGGATTTTGTTACAAAGTCATAGCAACAGCGACAGAAGATAGCAAGCATAGGTATTACACATACATACATTGTTGCATTGCTTAGGGGCAACTAGAGTAGCAGATGGGTGTTGTTCCAATCGATTTTTTTTTTACATTCACAGCTGAAAAACTCGCAACGAATGCCCCGGAAATCAAGTTTAAAATATATTTCCATTTCAACGTAGGAAAATCAGGTAGTACTTTCGAGAGCTAAGAATCGAGCCGAAATGGGTAAAAATTGAATGAAATTCAATAGCATGGAATCCGAATGTGAAGTAAAGAGAGATGCTATTGAGGATGGAACAAATTGAGAAAAATGTAGAAAAATTTTGTAAAACGATAACGTAAATATGAAAAGTCAAAACAGAAGCAAGTGTTCTTGTTGTTGCTACGACCATTGAACAAGTCGGTGCATTGAATTGCCAGTGGCATTCACTGGGTGGGCTACAGTTATGTGTTGAGACTTGCGCATATTTGCTATGCATTGATGCAATTCAATGATTTCTGCCATGTTTTCGTCCGGAATTTTATTTACTTCCAATTTAACAGCAACAACAATATATTTATTTTGCTGCTATGCGCTCGTAGCATGCCAATGCAACAACTATCTTGGAAAATACGTACAAGTGAAAAAAATATATATGTATGTATGAATTGCATTGAAAGCAAAAGGACTTTGGGGCGTATACGTAACATAATAAATACAGCAATGCACTTTATTAAATATATGAGTAGATGGATTAAGAGCATTGCTATCCAACCAGAAGTCATTATCCATTCAAAGTTTATTAAACATTTGTTAGCAAATAAAATACTCACTTCATTATTTGCTCAGTTATAGCAAAAAATAAAATACCTCTTCGATTTCGCATTAAATCATTCTCGGCAAGTTTTACCAGCCACTACAAAGTTATGCGCAATGAATTCAACTCTGGCATTCGCTGGAACATTAACTTGATTTTTTACGACGGCCATTAAGTCTATCGATTTCGTACGTCCAGCTGATTGCACTTTCGAGCGCTGGTTTGCTTGAAGAAAACTTTCCCACCGACAGCTCAATGACTAGTAATGACCGAAGTCCTTTCAGGCAAATAGTGTTAAAGGTCCTTTTTTCGACTTTTTTTGCAATGGCACTTAAACTTTACGCTCATGCAATCCATTTAATTTACTGTATTACGCTCACTCCCACACAGCCAATCCTCCACGGCATCTAGCCACGGTGCAACGAAGAAAAAGCACTAATGTTTTAGGCCAGCAGGCACACTCTTTATGAGCACACACATATTTACGAACGTATACATATTGAGTTTTAGGAATATGTCCTTTTTTGCTTTAATTTTTTCATGCTTTCGTTTGGAAGTATTCTTGCGGCTATTGTGTACCACAAACAGAGTAGTTTGTTTTATCATTCGGCAGGCAAGCGCACTGCCACTAAACTCGTCGGATATCTTATCGTCTTATAGTGCCATTCATTATAAAATGTGGTGGAGTACGAGCACCTAAAACCATGTTTTGCAATTAACTATTTACACACATGTGTAATATTGGCATACATGCATAGTGGTTTAAAAGGCGAATTGAAATTAAAAATGTTTAAAAAAGGACGCATGAAAAGACCTGGACTAGTTATTGAAGTGGTACGGAAACGCAAAAAACACATTAAATGCCATGAAAATCTAAAAACGACGTAATGGCTGCGATGTGCCTGCAGATAATTTCTTAGATTTTGCGTGCAGAACGAACTGTGTCGCTTTTGCCACGCTGTATTTTTTATACCCGAGCGCACTTGCGAACAAGGGTATTATAACTTTGTTTTTTTCACATAATGGTTGTTTGTAACAGCCAAAATGAATCGAGATAGATTTAGACAAATGTATACATAAATTCTCAGACTGCAAAGAGAAGTCGATTAAGCCACGTCTGTCTGTTTGTCCGTCCGTTTGCCCGTGTACACGATAACTCGATCAAATATTCAGATATCTCAACGAAATTCGGTACATAGGTTGCCTTTTATCAAAGGTAGGCTGGCGTTGAAAATGGGCGAAATCGGAATGTAACCACGCCCACTTCACATATAATGGTATTCTCGAGAAATGCAAGAACTACGATATTTCAATAAATATTTGATCCAAATTGTTCGAAAATTTGTATGCGGAGTAGAATTTTGGTAAAAAATAATATTATATATTATCAAATTTTTGGAAAATGGGCATAACGCTACCCAATTATGATTAAAATCTGTATCTCAGTAGCTGCTTCACCAAACCTTGCCAAACTCGGTATGAGCCTTGCCTAGGATCTAGCAAAGAAATCCGTTGAAAATTTCTGAAATCGGAAAACAACCACGCCCACCTAACATATACGATGTTTTACAGCAACACGAAAACTGCGATCAATTCAGTAACTACTGAAGCTAATACACTCACAATCGATTGTTGCAATAAGCACTTAGCAGAAAATTATAACTTTTTTGATAATGGACGTGGCGCCGCCCACTTATGATAACAAACGTACTTCTCGGTAACCGATTTATAAATGTCTACCAAACACGGTGCACTTAATAACTTTGGTACGGAATAACAATTCGTTAAAATTATTCAAATCGGACTAAAATTAAACTCGCTTCCCAATATTTCAATAACTGAGGACGCTAATACTCCAAGTTAACAGTTAAAACAATCTCGTAACAATAAATAAGACTGCTATAAAGTTTTACCAAACTTAGTTTAATTACATTATTAAATCTAACACAAAGGTAGTTTAGAGCAAATTAAAGCATCGGTTATATGTATAAAGGCCGGTTTCGCCCGAACTTAAGTTCTGAACACATTGGCCACAGCTGCAAATTTGTTATCTTCATTATCTTAACGCTTTGTCGGAGACGACATGCATTTTTTGAACGCGGCAGCGACATCATGTATTTGTATGAGTTTGACATAAAAGAAGAGGAAGAACCTTAACCGTCGCTGGAAAAATAGAAATAGAACTAATCTGGCCACAACCGCAGTCGTCGCGTAGGCCCGTCGTCGCCAAAATAATCATCTACAAAAGAGTACGTGTTAAAATAATTAGATAGCTGTGGTCGCCGTTTTCGTTGTGTTCGGGCTTCTTTACTGGTTTTACTTACTTCTTGATTATTTTTCTCTTTGAACTTGCCAAGAAGATGATAAAGTTTTGATTCTACTAGAAAATAGTTAACTTATAAACAAGCGCAAACAAGACGCGATGCCGCAATTATTTGAAAATTTGCAGACTCTCAAACAAAACACTGAAAGTTAAAAGGCGCCCACAACTTCTCGAAAATATAATTAAACCTGCAGAGCAAAAAATCTTTTAGAAATAAAGATTTTGATGAAGCTTTGTTTGTTATTTTTTTTTTTTACGAAGTTTGAGACTTGACTTTAGATGGTAATGAAGTGTTATGTGCAAAGGAATGTACTAAATGACAGACGGACTCCTATTTAATTTCTATATCGACTGCTGAGTGGAAGACCGACCCATCTCGGCAGCCAGTTCGAAAACGCCATGACTCAAAAAACTTTTCAAGAACGCCCTATTTCAAAATTAGGTTGAAGAACGGCCTATATCAGAATTTATTTAAAAAACGCAGTATTTCAGCTGCTGATTCAAAAACGCCCTGTATCAGCATATTTTCAATACATTTTGCCATGCGGTAGGGTGTTTTTGAACCGAATTCTGAGATAGGGAGTTCTTCAACCAAATTCTGAGCTAGGGTGTTTTTCAATAAAATTCTGATATAGGGCGCTCTTGAAAAGTTTTTTTAGAGACGGCGTTTTCGAACTGGCTGCCGCGATAGGTCAATCTTCCACTCAGCAGTCGATATGTGGTTTACATTGCGTACTTTTATTTAAAATTAGCTCTTATGCTGAAAATTTGACTGGTCACAAATAGAATTAGTTTATGTGCAACAAATAAATACCCTGGCTATTTTAATCAGTAATACATACAACTGATGAATTTAAACTCTTATGTATGTAATTTTACTAATAGCTAGTTTCCTGCGACAACGCTTTATCACTTACTAAATTGCTTACTTTTTAAACGTAAGCTTGTAAATTAGACAAAAGTAATGCAGTCCGTTCGGTTGTTCAACCGCGGCACTGAAGTAGTTTGCTTCGTATCTTTCAAGCAGCGTTATGTGGCGTTATTTTTTTTATAAGAAATAGAATCAGACAGGTATTTTGTGAAAAGTTCTTGGATTAGAAAGGTGCAGGTCTGGGAACAAAATTGCAGGTAAATATTCCAGCTTGAGTAAACGGGCTCCTTCACCTCCATCCCTTAAATGATCATTGATATTTAGAATTGTTAAGGATAAGCTATCTATATATAGCAATTGGCAAATGTCCCAAAGTTTTTAGGCAGTCGTGTTAGCAATCATGACTTACACCAGAATAAACACCTTCCTTAGTTATCTTTTTAGACAGCTATTTAAGGAGCCACCAGAGCCCTATTCAATATGATGACGACCAAGCTCATAACGGAGTGTTTCAGTACTCTTGTCATGGAGGAACAAGGAAACATTGGCTCTGTAGTAACGAATTGGCGTGATAAGGTTCAGCTTATTCTCTCATGGGAACTTAACCACTTTTTAGACTTATTTGAGACTTCCTACCTTCCCTACAAATGATAATAACCGTAGTAGAACGATGATACTGAATTCGTTGATAAAATTTATCTACGCTCCCTAGTTTCGGAAAAACGTAAGTCCAAACAAAACGACTTTCGGTGATTGTCTGACCTTTTTTTCTGGAAACCAGATGGATCAAAAAATCTTACTGAATCTGTTTTTATACCCGATCACGTTTGTGCACAAGAGTATAAAAACTTTGTTCGCATAACAGCCAAAAGGCCTCGAGACAGATATTGACAAATGTATACCAAAATGCTCAGAATGAAGGAAGAAGTCGATTAAGCCATATCTGTCTGTCCGCCCATCCGTGCACATCCGCTTCAACTACCACGGCCACCTCTTATTTACAGAAACAAGGAACTTCTGATAAATCAGTTATTACCGAGGGCATGACCCTGTCCACTTATGAGCACAATTGTATATGTCTGTAGCCGACTCCTCAATTTCTACCAAACTCGTTGCACTTATTGTGCTTAATACAGATAATCAATGTATTGAAAACGTTTGAAAAAGGACCAAAATTGCGCCCACTTCCCATATTACGGTAAATTGCAGAAATACGAAAACTCCGAAGGACATTAATTTACTCCGAGTTGATGCTTTCAGAAATCTTCAGAACAAACGTAAGAAACTCTATTTTTATAAAGGCGTTTATATTTTTTGGGAAGGCAGTGCCGAAAAATTTTGTTGTTGGTTACATCGTATATATTTGCGGTAAGGTCTCAATATAAGAAAGCGTCGAATTAAATTTTTTTGTGTTGAATACTATTCAAAAGATTTTATTCACGTTTAAATCAATCTGGCAGGAGGCAAAAAGATTCCAAAAATTCGTTTTTTACATTTTAAATCTCAATCTGATCAGTGGATGGGCCGCATGCAGCTAGGATTTCGTTGGGGTATACAATCAGATTAATTTATTTTGTTGCTGGCTGTTATTTTTTATTACATTATTTGTTATCTTTTATTCTAGGCATACGCAATTTACAATGGAAACCAAAGTAAGATCTACTATTTTTCAATTACTACTGGGATCTATTTAATTCCTGATTGACCATTTTGGTATAAACAGAAGCTTACCTTTAAGCTATTCAGTTGGCTCTAGTTCATGAGCAATCTTAGGCTTTAGGTTGGTTGGTTGGTTGTAGTGCTACCTAAGCTATCGCTCAGGAATCAATTAGCGCATAAAAGCGCCATTTTGGTGCACTTCTCGTGGACAATGATATTTTATTATGCCGCAGCCTACCTGTCAGAACATTCCAGCGGTTCAGTCAAAGCAATTAGAACCGCTTATGAATTTGTATAAGTCGCCTATTGTAGCACTATATAGATCCGTTAACTGCTCCACTATGTGTTTCCCGAAAGATTTATGTCTTAAGTAAGCCAGGTCTGGGCAGGAGGCTTAAGGAGTCAAAAACGCATTTTTTGCAAAGAAAGTTAAAACCTGAAAGTCCCTTTATTTACAACATCAACACGCGTACCACAAATTGGAGGATAAACTCTGCCAAGCTATCAGCAAAAGTGTAAGCACAAAAATAAAATTATTATTAAATCTGCAAGTGTGCTTTTGTGGCTCTACTGCATTTAGAAAACCTACATATATATATATATGTGACTCTTATTAGCCTCAAGCGTGCTCGTCCCTGAAATAGAGTAAAATGGCTGTTTGCTTGATGAATTAACTTGTTAAAATTGAGTAGTCCAAAAAACCAATTTTTTTTTTAGTTTTTAAACCATTATTTTGGAACCAAAACTTTGCTAATTTCTGTTTATTTTTCCCCTTTAACTGACGTGTATTAAAATGTTGCTTCATACAACAAAAAGCTTTTAACATTTACCCTTTAGCTTTTAACTTTGCATACCGTCGTCCAATCTATTTTCATATACGTAAATGCACATCGATCGTGCTCTGCAGCAATGACACAACTCAAAAATAACAAAACTGAATGTGGCATATGTCACATCTATAATCCGTGCCTAATTTTCGCTTAATCTTTATCACTTCTTTTTAAAGATTTAGTGTGATTTAGATATGGATTAGACAAGCTTTAGAGGCTTATGCCACTGTTCTCAGTAGTAAGAGTTTTTTGAGTTGTTGCACCGAACTATCGGTATCTACATTTATTTTATTTTTCCACTGTCACACTTGACATTTAGCATTTAATATTCTGATGGCTCACAGAAGAAGAAAAAATAAAAAACATGAACTTGCACTTTCAAATACATATGCATATACCGAATAAAAACATTTTGCTATAAAATGCCGAACTTTTATTCTGACCTTCCAAAGGTAGTTGACAGATATTTGACCCATTTGCACATTTGCATTGAAGACGCGGAAAATGTTGCTAGACAGCAAAAGACATTAACCCTTTCCGGTCAAATCCGTCCCTGACGAATATAAAAATTTTTCCTCTTAATGACAAGGTTCATAGAGCCTCATAATACCAAAAGTAAAGAAAAAATATTCCAAAGTTGTTTTGGGAAGCAATTAGAACTACCTCAAATTTGTGCAATATATTGAACAAAAGTCCGCAAAGGAGTAAAAGCACTCAAGAAAACTCAATATATATTTCACTAAGTTTGACGGAATAAAAATTTATTTCATTGAAAATGAACTTATTTATGTACAAAATAATTGATTTTACTGCAGATTTGTTGGAATGAATATTTTATATATTTTTAAGTATCTTTAGTTAAGATTTGCATTAAAAAATTTTAAATTTTCTCCATGAGAAGAAAATTATATCAAGAAATTATTAAAAATTTCAGATACAATTACAATATAAAATACAAGTGACGCATTCTAATAAACCTTCCCGGTTTCTCTTCCTTCAGTAGATCAAGAAATCAAAAACCTACCCTTTACTGCAACAACAGCGCACAAGCTCTTCAAACACCACGGCAAGAACAACCCTAATTGCCTGTTTAACTGCAACCTTTGCGGCCATTTGTAGATACAATATATTGTACAAGACACTTACAACCTTTCAGTGTAAATGTACAATATATTGTATATTTCTTTTCTGACCAATCGGGAAAAATATTTTAAATCATGATAGTTTAATTTTAGCATTTTTAAATGATGAAATGCTTTCCATATTTCCATACTATGTGCTTTTATTAGCGGTTTTACTTGACTTTCACGTATTTTTTGTACAGTAAATTACCTCAACTTGCGTGCCACTGGAATTTTATAAAATGGTCTATTTTTTAATTAAATTCTATAAATATTTTTGGAACGTTTTCGATTTGAAATTTACGTAAACTATTGAGGACATTGCAAACCTTTATAAAGTCGAATTTGTTCTCAAAAATAGTAATAAGATTTTTAGTAGCACACTTCCAATGCTACAAAAAATTAAATGTACAATATATTGTACAAATGCAGGGAAAGGGTTAAGTGCGAATAAGGATGTGTCAAATTGATTACAATAAAGCTATTTGAATACATTAACTACCTTCTCATTTTATGGGTTGCTGTTTCTTCTTCAGATTTATTTAATTTGGAATAACACGTGTGTTGCATTAAAATTATTTTTAACTTCTTTTTGCATTCCTTCAAGGAGAAATTTTTTTAAGGTAGCTGCTTAATGAACTTATATGCTCATGTATACTATATACCTATGGTATATGTTTGTATAAAAATAATTGGAAATCGTAAAAACCGTGTGATCGCTTTTCGTTATTTCCGCTTTGGCTGCTATATTTTTTCCGAATAAATACAAAAGGTATTTAATTGCTCACAGCGGAATTTGTTTGAGTTTGTCTTTCTGGAAATATGTATAACATCCAATTTTTTAGTCATTGCAACCCTTCTTACATATCGTAAAAAATTCAATTACCCACGTTTGCACTTGTATCATAAAAATAGCCAGTAAACACGTTACTGACGGGCTAGTGCTTAGGAGTAACTACCTACAAAGTGCGGCACAAAGGCGCCGATATATGTACATATGTAACTTCGTTTACCGGGTTTCCTTACTTACAGCCACCCTCATTGTCGTCAAGCTGTCACGCGCACTCGAAGCAATGGTACGGCTTCTTTAAAATCCGCCTCCTACGTCCTTTTTTCTTCTTTCCTTTGTGAGTACTTAGGTTGCATGTCGCTGTTTTTGGTAATTTAGTTTATTTATTTTTCTTGTTTGTTTGGTGATTTGTTTGACTTGCGTGTCAATGATGACACAGCGAGCGGCCAGCAAACAACAGTCATGCCCATCCTGAAATAAAAAGGATACTTTCACCCGACAACAACGCTGCATAGCTGAGCAAAAAGACCTACAGCTAAAATGGGAACGCAATAAAGCAGAAGAGGGAAACAAAGCATAACGAAATGTAGCCATGTACCATAAGTTGTGAATACGCATGCGTGCATACATAAATAAGTACACGTTTTCGTACGTATGTACGCGATTTTGTGTACATACACATAAATATTTATTTTATTAGCGCATGTTCGCCTATTTGTGTGTAAATTATAGCAGTGCGGTTAAAATTTGTTTATCTCGTCCCTATAATGTGTCGAAAATGCCAAAAGGACTATTAAATGTTGTCATTGAGTATTTTGTTGCATACCTTGCGGCGCAATGGCAGAATTGCAGGGAAATTTACGTTTATTGTTTACGTACTCAGTTATTTGTGTAGCCATTTGCTTCTTTGCTTGCAACAAGCAAGAAACTGACAAAAAAACATAAATTTCTGTCCTAACTTTTTGCGAATGAAATAAAAGTGAATTTTGTATGGGCTTTGGTCATTTGGCGTAAATATATAAGTAGTTATGTTTAAACAATGACTAAAGAGAAGACGAAATATTTTATTGCTTTGCATTTAAATGTACAAAACACGATTAAGGTATTGTCTTTAAACTCGCAATTGCAAAAACGCAACTTTTTGGCGACTGTGAGTGTCCGTGCTTTTAGTGCTGACAAAGGCGGCTTTAAAGTCAACAAATGGGTGGCGCATTGTGAGTACCTGGTCTATGGTGGATTCGCCAGGTCTAAATCCACACTGATAAGGCCCAATCAGTTCATTGACTGTGGGCTTCAGTCTTTCACACAATACCCTCGATAAGACCATGTAACCTATACTTAGAAGGCTGATCCCGCGGTAGTTGGCGCGAATGGCGGGGGTCACCTTTCTTGTGGATTGGGCAGAGCACACTTAAATTCCAGTCGTCGGGCATGCGTTCATCTGACCATATTCTGCACAAGAGTTTATGTATACACCTTATCAACTCCTCGCCGCCGTACTTGAATAGCTCAGCTGGCAGGCTGTCAGCTCCAGCGGCTTTGTTGTTTTTCAGCCGCGTTATTGCTATACGTACCTCGTCATAGTCAGGCGGTGGAACGTCGACTCCGTCATCATCGACTGCGGGCTCGGGTTCTTCTTCTCCACAACTTTCTGTGCTGCTGCCATTTAGTAGGGCGGAAAAGTGTTCCCTACATAATTTAAGTACGCTCTGGACATCAGTTACTAAGTCGCCATTATTGGTCTTACAGGAGTACGCCCGGGTTTTTAAACCTTCCGTAAGTCGCCTAACTCTCTGGTAAAATTTTCGGGCATTCTTCCTGTTGGCCAGCATTTCAAGCTCTTCGCACTCACGTATTTCGGCCTCTCTCTTCCTATTGCGGCAAATAAGTCTCGCTTTCCTCTTCAGATCCCTATAGCGGTCCCACATAGCGCGCGTTGCGCCCGATCGCAGCGTGGCCCTGTAGGCGGCATCTTTTTTCTCTGCAGCTTCCTGACACTCCTCATCGTACCAGTTGTTCTTTCGGGCTCGCTGAAATCCGACTACTTCTTCGGCGGCGGTACTTAATGAGCGGGAAATGTGGTTCCACTGCTCGCATATGTCGGTTTGTTGAAGAGTGCTCTCTGAGAGCAGGTGTGAGAGTCGAGTAGCGAAAGCGCTGGCTATCTGTTGTGATTGCAGCGTTTCCACGTTAAGCTTTCCTTGCATATTTGGGTGCACATTTTTTGCTGCACAGGGGCGGGTGCGTATTTTGGCTGCAATAAGATACTGGTCCGAGTCGATGTTTGACCCTCGGAGTGTGCGTACGTCTAAAACACTGGAAGCGTGCCTTCCGTCTATCACAACGTGATCGATTTGGTTTCTCGTTTTTCGATCCGGAGACAGCCAGGTAGCTTGATGGATCTTTTTATGCTTGAACCTAGTACTGCATACTACCATGTTTCGGGCCCCGGCGAAGTCATTCAGCCTCAATCCGTTGTCGGGCGTTTCGTCGCGGAGGCTGAATTTGCCGACGGTGGTTTCAAAGATCCCTGGATGCCCAGCCTGGCATTGAAGTCGCCAAGCACGATTTTGATATCACGACGGGGGCAGCGCTCGTACGTGCGCTCCAAGCGCTCATAGAAGAGATCCTTGGATGCCTCATCCTTCTCTTCCGTCGGGGCATGGGCGCAGATGAGCGAGATGTTGAAGAATCTCGCTTTGATGCGGATTGTGGCTAGACGCTCGTCCACCGGGGTGAACGACAGTACTCGGCGACGGAGTCTCTCTCCCACCACAAATCCAACTCCGAATTTGCGCTCTTTTACATGGCAGCTGTAGTAGATGTCGCAAAGCCCCAGATATTCAGCTTTTGTCCTTACGAGGACATCAACCAGCCGGGCAGAGGCACCTTCCCCATTAGGGGTCCGGACATTCCAGGTGCATGCCCTCTAATCGTAGTCCTTTAAACCTTTGCCGTATTCGTCATCATAAGGGGGCGTCTCATCTGAGATTTTGCTTCTTCACTGGAAGTGGTTTTTAAGTGGCGTGTCCCTAACCCAGCGCACAACCCATTGCTGGGACGGGGGTGGTTCGCAACCAAATACACGTTTATATAGCGAGCCGCTTGCCCCAAGCAGACACCCGCTTGCAGCCACACCTACTGGTAAACAGACGCTGCAGACTTCAGTGAGCCCTTAAACCGAATAAGTCGGAGTGGGCCCACCGAAGCTCCCTCTCTTTCTGCCGTGACCCAAGACTCCACTCGGATTGGTTACAGCATCTCGCGCATGGGTTGCTCACGTTGCCCAGAGTGCGCGAACGAGGACGCAAGAGTCGGGATTGAGTATAGACATGCAACTGTAACTGCATACCCAGCGCACTCCCGAGGCTTAGGATGGAATATTTTGGCCCGCACTTTATAAGCAACCCTAAGAAACTCTCGGCGACTCATAATCTTTGTATGTACTACTTCGTAATTGACTAGCAGCTTTTCATCGATTGAGTTTATGCCCATGCCTGGAATAGCTGAATACATTGACGCCATTACCAATGTACCTACAGTCACGGTTACTAAAACTGATAACAATTTCTGGTACATTAATATGTCGACAACAAAAGTATTGGTAATGCATAGAGTAGAGTAGTTAGTACTCGAATCAATTGAAATCACACGGCATGTATCGTCAAGCGTGGCTTCATGAAATTTCCTTGTCTTGCCTTATGAAATTTCGAATAGTTTCAAAGAAAACTTGTAAAGCAGATATGGGCAAAGAGTGCGTTTACTATGCACGCACCTACATATATAAAATATATACAAAGCTTAAAAAGAGCTTTGCCCGCGGGCAAAGCAGTGCCCATAACCGTTTTAAAGCCATTGGTTGAACAAAAGGCAGAAATTTAAATATTGCTAGACAGAAGAAATTTTGTTAAAGCAGTATAAGAACAACCCGATTCAATACACTCGATTTTGATAGGGGTGTGGAGAAGATCGATATTTGTACGGCTATATGTATGGAGGTGTATATGGTGCCTCCCAAGGTATTTCTTAAAAATATATACAAGTTTTTACGCGGTTTTATTTATCGCTTCACTTGCATTGACAATTATATAATTTTCATTTGATAATTTTTATGTAAAATATTATATACATCAAACTAAATAGCAAAACTGCTTGCAATTATTTAAAAAAATTGTGTATGCCGGTATCGGGTAATTGTATTTTTTCGTCTAACTCAAGCAATATTACGACGGCGGAACATATCACTGATTAATATTTTCTACAAATTTTTTTTTTTGATTTATGAGGCAGAGCTTGGCGGCCCAGTTTTCAATGGCCCGCTGAGCTTTCATTCACCAACAATAGGAGGGGTAAATTATGTGACAGCATGGCATCGGCGAAGAAAGGCCAACGAACGAGCGTCGCTTCCACTACACATCGTAAACACAAACACACTTGCCTGCACATCCATATATTGCAACGGTGAATGCAATAAAGGCTTTGTCGGCGCTTGCCCGCCAGAAATCTCATTTCGCACATCTATTTCACTTAAAAAACTGAGCCGCGTCCTGCAGTGGGACAGGAGAAAAGTATGAAATAACAATACCTTTATGCCGACTGCCTTTACGAGTAATATTCTGGTAAAGGAAAGCCGAGTAAAAAGTATAAAAACTTGAATTAAAAAAATGAAAAAAAAGCTGGAAAACGAAGGGCTTAACATGGAGATAGCAAATAAAATAATAACAACCGCAGGATAATGCACCTGGGCCTCCTCATAACAAAAGTTGAAAAAATTTTAGAAATTAAAAGTAGAAAAATGTCTAGAATAAAGTACTTATTGCTTCGTTTGAAGTTAATTTGATTTTAAACTTAATTAAAAATTTCAGGGAATCGGGATTTTTATGAACTCTTCTTTCTCTTGATTAATTCCACATGCTAACAAAATTTAATGAATTAGGTTTTCAACTTCTGCAGTCATTTTTAATAAAACGTTTAGTTATAATATACATAAATGAACTAGTCGTACCAGAATGGATGGATCGAAATTGGACTCCGATGATGGCATTAACGGGAGAAAAGTGGTGATTATCTCTTGGAAAATCTCGCTTACATCTTGTCGAGTAAAAGGGTTGTGGGTCGATTTCTTAGTCCCGAGAGATTTCAGCAAGCGTTTGCAGGTTAATCCCTTCTTTAACAGTCGAGCAGAAAATTGTGTTTCTTGGCACCATACTCCGCGATGCAGTTGGTGATCAGACGACATCAGACGAAAACACATTGCTGCCTGGTATTCCAGCAGGTCTCAAATATCGTGCAATGCGTCCTCTTGGGCCACGGTGACCAAATAAGCGCAGCATAATTCAGAATGGACCTACATATTAGGGGTATTCTCGAAGTCTTGCAAAGCCTTTGCATAGTGGACGGATTGGATGGTAAAAAACGGTTTTCCTATGGGCCAGCTTTGCAAACCATGCAATCCCGTGCAATCCAAATTATTCTTACCCCATTGGTGGAGGGCCTCAGATGTAAGAATTTATTGTGGCGTCGGGAGCTGAAGACTTGCTCTAGCTGCTAGTCTCTTAAAATTTCCTCCAATCCCGTCGCAACCAGATTTCCCAAGTGAACTTGCAACAAAGTTCAATTCTGCCATTTCCTTGAAGAGAGTTTCGTAATTTCAGATCTTTTAGTAAAGTTAATATGATTCATTCATATTGTTTTTGTTTTTTACACACCTTTCCCCTTTCAAAAATATACAATTTCATAAAATTTCAATGTCTATTTATCATATTGCTCGAGCGTTAGACGATCTAGAGTCTGTATGCATAAGTAGCCCATTACGCCCATTTGGGTACTTAAAGTTGACATTATAGACAATATTTTTGTGTAAAAATAAAAAATTTTTAAAATGCTATAATCAAAAAGAAAAATGTTTACTATACTTTTTTTGTTTTTTATACGTTGCTCATTAATGTAAAAAATATATAATTAAGGCTCATAACAAGACGGAAGAAATACATTTTTTTTCAATAAGTTTCGATCAGGGTACGAAAATAAACTATATTGTACGTTACTATTTCGTTTCGTTTATTACTTCAATAGTTCGGTACAATACGAAAACAAAACGGCTGAGTTCACTTTGGCGATAGTACACTACAGTAGTTTAGTAGTTACAGACGAAACAACAAACGAAATGAATCGTGCAGAGAAAAATATATGTATGTATGTACACATATGCAATAACTAAATACAAAACGAATGGCTGCAGTGAGTAAAAAAATAAAAATGTTTTTAAATTGAATTGGATATGAAAATTTACAGAAAAAAATATTTTTCGCGTAATTGAAACGTTTGCATACATATAAAAATATATTGTCATAAACGAAAAGCAAACGTTTCTCGTTGGGGAAAATGACAGTGGATCTTACAATTTGTTTCTGACTATGTAGAAAACTGTACAAAATCACAAATGATATGATGATCGATGAGCAAATGGGAATTGTTTTGTACAGTTTATTTTCGTACTCTGGTTTCGATAAAAAGGTTTCCAAGATACAACACTTTAAAGAAAGGTATGTATGACGTTTTCTTTTAAGTCCCGTGTTAATAGGCAACCCCACTTTATATCGGTAAAATATGCTGCACGTATATTCATGTCACCTATACCTTCAATCTCTTCAACTTTCATCCAAATCCTTAGAGGTCGCGCACAGAAGTGGCCGCGGTGACATGAAATGCCTCATAATTGAATTAGAAACAGGCTGCATAATTACATATATGAGAATGTGTAGTGAAAGATTTCATCTTCACAAATTAACACAAGTAAACACTTGCCATTGTGAAATAAGCTCGTTATGAAGACGACTAAGACTCCTCGAAAAATGTCTTTGGCGACAAGACGACACGTCCTGAATGAATCAATGAATGAGTGCCAAGTTGAATTGCAAGGAAGGAAATTTTCCGCATCAGCAAAAGCACAATTGAAAGTGCACCAGGCACACACCCATCCTATAACTAAGCACAAATATATTTCTAAACATATGAATGTATATCCTACACTGAGAGAAATAATGCATAGTAAAAATGAATACTTTATATTTGATTATCGTGATGTACGCACCCCAAGCATGCAGAGCGCCGCTCTCAGAGCGGTGACAACACACACACACACACATACATACATAGTACATACATGTTTATCCGTACCCTGCAAAAAATGGGCCTAATCCGGGATGACTCCGGGAGCAATCGCAAAGGAGCATGCGACTAATACCACTTTTGATCTCTTTATATGGAATGAACTGTTCGCTTTTGTTCGAGCATGTCCTATGAAGAGACTAATTGTTCACCTTTATACCCGAATGGGTATAAAAAGCGACTAGTCACTTTTAGAAAATAAAAATAAGAATTTGCGCCAGCTGAGATTCGAACCGGGGTACTCAGTTTTGTTAGGCGAATACTCTCTCTGCGTGCCAACGCACATGAAATTTCATTGACTAAGTGCGTACATATCATTAAATCGTTAATAGTACCCGTTAGAGATGAGTTGGGGACTAATTGATCTCCAATTATACCCATAAGGGATGAGTCGAGACTAATTGATCTCCATTAGTACCCGTATGAGACTAGTTGCGACTAATTAATGCCCAATTGTACCCGATTGAGAGTAATCTCGGAATACTCTCTTTAGAGATTAGTCGCACAATTTTTTGCAGGGTACATATCGCGTGCTGTGGTGTTGATGGACAAAGGTGAACAATTAGTCTCTTCATGGGACATGCTCGAACAAAAGCCATCAGTTCATTCCATATAAAGAGATCAAAAGTGGTATTAGTCGCATGCTCCTTTGCGATTGCTCCCGGAGTCATCCCGGATTAGTCCCATTGTTTGGAGGGGATATTCAACATTTGAAGACCGTCTGGTGTAGCTGAGTGCGCAAAGATGCTTGCCACAAGTTGTTAATATCCGGAGATGGTCGGATTCGAATTCCACTGCAGGCAACATGCAAATTAATTTTTTTTTTAGTTTTTGTCTGGATTATTCACTTCACGGATGCTTTTTCAGTACGAAAGCGGTCATTTTAAAATGCGCGTAATTGAATTGAATATTTACCAATATACAGTACTTTCGTTGACGATTATAGTAAGATCAATTACGTTTCTATTTGATTTTAATATTTTTTCTCCTCAGTGTATAGTCAGTCAAGCAGGCAACTTACATGTATCACAACACAAACAATCTGAGGACATGCATGGCTTGCTAACAAACGTTGAAAATTCACACTTGAAACAAGTTATCCGCACGCGTAACTACGCGCAAATATGTATATTCATACATAAATATTTATGTACTTGCATTTGTATGTATCCCCAGGACGAATTGAATATTTTGTATTTCGTGTGGAAATGTGTCTCTACATGTGTCACTGATTTTATAAAAACAAAGCAGATGGAAGTGAGTAATAAAGATGTATGCGAACAGCACAAAAAGAAATGTTGGGCAAGCCAAAAAAAAAGATTGCAAAAAAATTTAATTCAAAGCATATAAAAAGATTTAGAAGTGAAAGCGCGAAGAACGTGGGCGATAAAGCGTTGTTGAAAGTACGGCGTTGCCAGTAGTGGGCTAAGATTTGTACGAATTGTAAGAGGAACGTGGAAAAGTCGGCATTTACACAAACACAGTTGGGCAAATATTGGTTTGCTGAAATGCAGCGCCGCGGCAATGTAAAACTGTGGAAATTTTGCATGTGTATGCACTTGAACGTACATATGTAAGTGTATGTATATGAATGTATGTACATTTATACATGCACATATGCGCACGCAGATAGCTTAGTAAGAAAATTTTAATATATACAATATTTTAGTATGAACACATGTTCGTACGCACATACATACATACATAAATAAAGCTCATTGCACTTACGTGATGCCAATAGGGGCTGAAATAACACAAACGGAAATAACGCAAATTTGTGTTATTTCCCAATTGAATGTGAAATAACACAAATTTGCTTTATTTCATTTCGTGTTGAGCAATAAGACCAACTTTTAAACTTAACAATTGAGTAATAAAGCAAAATAGTGCACATATATATGTAGGTAGTAACTCAGTTACATTTGACTAAAAGTGGTATATGAACAAGTTAATTGGAATGGAAAGTGCTCACCGTCGCGGCGGTCCGCGTTCGACGTCGCGCTCGCATCCCCTCCCTTTGCAATTATGCACTGCTGTCATTATAACCGTTTAGAAAAGAGAAGAATAATAAAATGACACTAATTCACTTCTCAAACTGCTTTTTTTTAATTTCCAAGTAATGGGAATTATTGCGTATGGTGTTATTGCATGCACCCCACGCATGGTGGAATTATATCAGGTGAAGTAATATTAGAGTGAGAAGAAATATTTTGACCCTGCCTTATTTCAAAACATGCCTATAAAATGTGACTATAAGACAGCCGAATTACAGATAATAAAGCAAGAAAGCTGTTTCATTACTTCACCTGTTTATTGCGCCATGGTTCCATACATACATTTTAAGGTTTTGCAGCAATGTTTTCAACATATTAAAAAGCATGCAGATAAAATTCATACAAAAGCGCTATCTCCAATTTGTTGAGCATTTATCAAAGATGACTTTTTTCCTATATTTTTTTAGACTTTTCATAAGTAAAAATATATAATATATATAAAAAAAAAACAGATAATATATAAAAAAACAGAGTTTCGTATGGAAGCATATCGTCGTTTAAAGTACAAAACCGCGTATCGTCATTGTGCAAAACCGCGTAACTGACATTTGCTGCCAAAAATTGGATTTGCTCACGCAAGCTCTTGACTTAATCCTTCCATTCGCCCTGAAATATACTAGCCAAAAATGCGATTGATTTATGAATATGAGAACCACTACTTGAGGTATAGGCATTAGGTAGAAGTCTAACCCATTGAAGAGGGTTCTAAACAAAAGCCTGGAGGATAATTTCAGGCGCAGGCTATCCAGTCCTAAATAATGGTTATACCTTGGAATGTAGCGTAACTATATCACATATTCACAGTCGTACCCTGAAATTCGTTTAACGCTTTACTTTTACTTGCTTCGCGCATTCAGTGTCTAAAGCTCTCGCAATTTTTGAAGTCATCCTGGAACTCTTTAAAAGTAGCCTAACATTTTATGCAGGAAAAAACTAAAAAAACAACACTTAATTAACATCGCAGCAAAGGAATCATATTTAATTCTTTCGAAGACGGGGAGGAAGCAAAAAAGGGTTCCGCGTTCTCATAATTTTTAAGGGGCGAAGGGTATGCTGATGACATTAAAGTGTTTGTGCCACATTTTCTGTCACAATTCACCAAGTTCCTGACGGTGGCTTTGATGAATAAATATGGATATGCTTTAACTGGCTGTGGGCCGAGGAATACCTCGTCTGTTCTTTTCAAATCGAATCGAACCTCTATCCCTCGGCTACTATGACCGCGTTGCGCAGTGATGCCACTGGGTATGGGACACTTACAAAAAAAAAAAAAAATGCGACGAAATGTCTTAGGTTTCGTTGCCAGTCGCTCCATATATTTACATGCATTTCTACTCGTCGTTTCGTTTTCCCAAAAGTTTACGATACTTTTGCCAAATATGCACTTATGTCAGGTGTATGCACAAACAAAAGGAAATACCAAATATATCCAAAATAGGCGTTTACCTGCTTTTGCTTAGAACTGTCAGCCCTGGTTATAAATATTTTTCTTACAAGGATGCGTGAAAATACCGCCTTCAAATATGGATATGCACATATACATATATGTACGAGTATGTAGTATGTGAGAGTCTATGTGACAGTGGCCTGCACAGTTATGTCAGTAACGTCATCGCCATCGTGGATTAGTTACAGTATCGTCGGCACCTTCAAGAGCAATGCGAAAAATGTAACAAAATTACTGTATTGATTGTGGTTAAATTATGTTAAATTGTAAAAATAAACACACCTAGATCTAAAGGGAGCTAACTCAAAATACAATTAATACAAAAACACTGCATTTAAAGATTCTGAGGCGTTTTTAACTTTTACTTGAGAATTCTCAAAATCGGCAAACCCAAGTAGCGGTACCACTGACGGCGCCCCTTTGTTCTCTGCATCGTGCTTTTACATACCAGCACAGCTGGCGCGGTCCAAACGTCTCAGTTCACTCTTTGCACTATTACATAATTTCCCGAGGTATAAGTAACAATACAATAGAGTCGAATCCAAAGATAGTTGCAGCTTTTTGACATAATGTTCAATGGGATATTTGCCAAAAAAGGCCGCAGACAAACCTTAAATCCTGATTATGGCCACTTAACTTACCTTGAAGGAACTTAGATTTAAAAAAATCAAAATGAAGCAGATTTCGACGTGGCATTACGTTACGTTAAGTTTCGGCTGTTCAATTATAAGAAACATCCATTTAAGATAATTCTTAAGTGAGGACCTTTAAGTTACGTTAAGTTCCATAATCTGACGATTAGAGNGCAGACAAACCTTAAATCCTGATTATGGCCACTTAACTTACCTTGAAGGAACTTAGATTTAAAAAAATCAAAATGAAGCAGATTTCGACGTGGCATTACGTTACGTTAAGTTTCGGCTGTTCAATTATAAGAAACATCCATTTAAGATAATTCTTAAGTGAGGACCTTTAAGTTACGTTAAGTTCCATAATCTGACGATTGATTTTATTTTGACTATAACTATGGGCCCATGTTACTAACATGACGGTCCCAACTCAGCCGCGACTGCGCGATACCACATTCACCGTTTAGTAGCGTGTATTATTATTAGCTTATCGACAGCACCGATTATTAACATGTTATCTTGCAGGTCTCTGGTATGTACGTACGTATACGTTTGCTTGGCTAGGCCTGCTATTTCGTTGATATTTTCTTTAGTTCTACCACTCGACGCTGCAACTCGCTTTCAATAAAGCTGAAAGCGCCATAAAATATGCTATGCATGCGTTCAAGCTTGGCGTATTTACACGAAAAACAGAAGTCTTAAAGCAAAAACATACAAACACATGTATGTATGTGAAGAAATGTTGAAGTGGCCGCAAAAATTGAGTGTTTGGTTTTGGAACTTCAAGTTGTGTGTGTGCGGATGTCTTTGCGAGTCGGTGCATTCAATTCATAGCAGACTTGTGCCGCCTACTTCACTCGTGCAGCTGTAGAGCTCTTCTGATTCTGTGAGTGTTGAAGGTATTGATTGACATGTATGAAAGGCTTTGCTGTCGAGACCAGCGCACAGCTCTATTTTAGTACTTTATTTGTTTGCGGATGTGTTCGTTAGTGCGCTAAATACATTTCACTTTCGCTCTACACTACTGATATGGGTTAATGATGTTATTCCAAATGGAAAATTATGCATATAAATTGACTTTTGTTTAGCTACCTACACAAACAGGAAAAACATATTTCTAAAAGAAATGTGTTTTCAATTAAAATTTTACGTATGTACATATATACATATGTATGCATGTGCATGCATTTTTAATAAACTTCTCTAGCATTAAAAAATCTCGAATATTCAGTAAAGTGATTAAAGTTTTCCATTCTCGCAAATCTGTGTTCGTTGGCCATTGCATGCTCCTAGAAAAGGCTTTTCAATCCAAAAAAGCACACCGACAGCTCCAAGCTTTTTAACTATTGTGCATAAGGGAGTCAAATAAATGCAAGAAAAATACTTAAATGCAAAATGTATGAAGAAATGAAAGGCATTCAATTCAACTAGACACCTCACTGAGAGTATTTTTTTGTATGACTACTCTGGCGGCATTGTCGTCAACACTTTCGCCCATAAATCAATGCTTGCTCGGCAGCCTATTAAACATTCATAAAGGACTTAAATTAAAATGTTGCAAGATTGAAATGAAAATGTAAAGGGCTGTTGCACGTGCAACACACAAAATGACAGCAGATGAAAATCAGTGGCAGTCAGCAAAGTGACAGTGACAGCTGGGTTGAACTGGGCTAGGGCTGGAGGGCGCTGGGAAAGGAGGATATAGCAAAGGCCTAGTAAAATATTTACGTACAATCAACCTCTGTCATACTTTTTTAATTGACTTATTTATTCATGCACATGCTGAAAGTACTGAGAGCACATATGCAGGCTTGTCTATGTATGTAAGTGTTTTCCGTACATACATATCTAGCCACTGGCTGACTGCCCAAGCGGCCAACAGCGTACGAGAACCAGTTGAGAAGAAGAATAACAAATGCAAAGAATAAACAGTCGGAAAATCACAAAAAAGGGCTAAACCCAAAGTGACAGCCACAGGATATTCACTTCATGTAAGGGGGACCAACAATACACACACACATACGCACATGCATGCATATTCACAACATGAATACGAATTCTGTCAATATATTGGCGTATGGTAATAGCTAGCCAGAAAAGTGAGTGCCGAACGAAAAGAGTGAGCCAAATGAAGTCGCAAAAGTATTTCACTTCCTCAAGAGGATTGAATGTTAAGAAAAAAGACGGGAATGTCAGCTATTGCATTTGCAAAAACTGCAGAAGTGGGAGAGTTATGAGTGCACAACATAATAAGTGTGTGCGCACAAGCACTTGTGGTTAAGAGCGGAGTAAAAGGGGCCACGCCGGCCTCCAGCCTGCTTAACAACTTCTTCATTTCCTGCATTGACTTTGTTGCTTATTACTTTTTTAATTTTTTTGGAATTTTTTCTTCTTGTGTTTGATCAGCAGAGAGGAGTTAATATTTAAGTACATACATCTGTATGGACGTAAGTATATAGACACAGTGAAATCAATGAAAGTGAAAGGCCAGGAAACTGTCAATGAGTTAAGGAAGTGAAGTATTAAGCACAAAAGAAGTGCTGGGGGCGAAATGAAGCGTCTATGGGTGCAACTATAGTGTCATAGAAATCCACGAAAGAAAGAATATTAAAAAGTAGAACGCTTGATTTAAAAGTAGATATGTAATAAGAGTACAAAGTGGAAGCAATCGTAATTAAAGACTTGCAATTGCCGCTTCAAATACGATTGTCTATTGGCACTTTGCATTTTATACAATTTTTTTATTATTTGTTTTTAAAAGACACTAGCTATCAGTTTCACAGGATAACCAAATGTGCCATTTTTTTTAAAGAGGCCCATCTGAACACACAGTCTGTCTACAGTGACATTAAAAAGGCAGTGAAGAGCTCCCATCGGCGCTTTAAAAGATATGCATTTCGTTCTTTCGTTCGCCATCCCTTTGCAAATTCGTTTGTTTTTAATGTAGTTATGAGTGACAGTACTGGATAAAACATGACGGCGTAAAGAAATTATTAAAATATGTCATCTATTTTCGTCTAGGAAATCAGCAATACTTTCGAAACCATTGGAAAACCCCATCAAGCAAATATTTTGCCGAAAAAAATTTTAAGCTTTCAATTCGCTGAATATGAATCCCATCAAATTTGATTAATATTCTACCGGTCATGCCGGCCTCGGAGTATCGTATGCATGAATGACGAACCACGAACACAATGGATGGACCAAGGCAGAAGGACTTGGCAAGGAGAGAGGTAATTGGCGAAGTTTTTTCGTCTCGGCCCCAAACCGACCAACGCGTTGCAACGGTTATAGAGCCAAATAGAAAGAAGCAGAAGTATATATATAAGTGAATATGCTTGGCTTTCGTTAGAGCATAATCGCTTATGATGTGGCCCAACATGGCCGAACAGCTTTCTCAAATGGCATTTAAAGCAACGACTTCGAGTAGGCGCTGTTCTTTCAGACTTCTCCCAGAAAAGCTATGCAGATGTCATCATACAGGCGTGTTCTGCAAATCGTACGATTTCAAATCTATTTCGGAGGATTTATAACAAAGAGGGAAAAATTTGGCACTAAATATAATGTAAATGATGTGTTTCTGGCAGGTTCCATTTGAAACATTTAATGATTTGATTACAAATATATAATAAAACTACTTTGCAAATCCCACCGATTTGAAATCGTACGATTTGCAGAACATGCCTGATAATAACACTATATGATAATACCACACTTTGCCGACATGATCAATGACCATATTTAGTCTGAAGTTTGAGATTATGCCATGCAGCTCTACTGCGCGAGAGACTCCTTAGAACCATGGATATACGAACAATGCTACAACTTTAATTGATCCAAAGGGACAAAACACGTCAAGTTAGGACCGAGTTATTGCAAATGGTCCCATGGAGGGCATGGTTTTCCACGTGTAATAACATAGCCTAAACTTTATTTTAAAATTCAAGGAGTTGAATATCTAACGAAATTTAAATATTAAATGTGTGTTTTTTTTTTAAATTTGCTTTCTCCGCAGCATAAAAGATAACGCAGTAAATAGCATAATAAATTTATTTCTTAGTTGTCTTCTTTTTTTGCGTTTCGCGAAATCACCAAAATTGCTTTTAAAACATTTTTCTTCTACCAGAACAAATGCTATCAATTTTTCCCACTTTTGCGCGCACTATTTAATCCCCTCGCTCAAACTATGTCGCCCTTTTTCTTTTGTATTTCTTTGCACTTTTGAATGCAGCTTAATGTCGTCACCACACTCCCACCTCCTACCACCATTCCTTTCATGTAATCTTATCCGCTTTAATAAATTCACAATTCTGCTTTTCTCTGAACCTTCTCGTTAGTCCCACACCTCACACTATTAATGTCTGCCGCCCTGTACGTATGCATGTATGTTAATATACGTAATACTTTGTATGTATATATTTATGTATGTTTGTACTCATACTTTGTAGTTATGTATATACATTACTCTATAATCCTCCGCTCTTCCTCAATGCGTCTTCTTTGTGCTGCAGTAACTCCGTATTTGATTGATACATTTTTAATGTGAGTGCGCGCACTGCAGTGCAAATTTTCCCAGCAATTTTTACACATATTTTCCTCACTTTTTCTTTATTTGTGTGTAGTATTCGGTTCGTAGCATGTAATTGCGCGTGAGTTCAAACGAATCCTCCGCTGCCCAAATGTGAATCGCGCTGACTATAAATACTATAGAAATGCCGGAGGATATCTGCAGATAGATAACGCGAAAGTGTATAATAAATGATTGTGATGAATATTTTAAGCTTCATTGAAATGCTGTTGTGAAATTACATTTGATTGCTTTACAAATGTGTGGAACTACTTATTTATAAGTGTGGCATGCTCTGTAAAGGCGGAAATTCATAATTTTTTCTAAAGGGTCCCAAAAAATTGCAGAACGAAGGTGTGCAAGAATGCCAACAAAAGGGGATTATTTTGCTCCAACCAAAGGTAGCTATTGTAATTTATTCCGTTTTCAAATGAAATTTTACACCAATTTCAATTTACAGTTCAGGCGCGCTTATTAGAACAAGATCTGACTTATTCTTCTTTAAATATAATAAATCACTTAAAACAACTTTTTAATATGCCACGTTATTATAAATGTACTAATAGTAGAAAATACAATAGTCATTATAAACAATTTATGATACATAAAATGAAAAAACGTGGGCACATGCAATAGCATTGAAAAAAAACGAGAAATGAACGGCTATTAAATATAAAGGGATAAAAAACTGTATATTGAAATTCTTTCTAAATATTCTGATTAAAAACTTGAAATTTTGATGAAAATTTGTTGAAGTTTGATTAATTTTTGTGAATTTTTGCTAGCTTCGAAATTTTTATTTATGTGGTTTCTCTTGTGGATCGAACCATTTTTTGAAGGAAAATTATTAAAAAGAAATAAAAAAAGATACATAAATATGTTGCAAACGATGTCATTTTGAATTTTGCTTCTATTCGTTTGTCCCTGAGTGTACATGCTTAACAATTGATTTATCCACTACCAACGAGGTAGATGTCTAGGTTAGTTTTCTATGTTGAAAGGAATAATGCGAATTCTCTAGATCCGTAAAATTTTTTCTTTCGGTAAATTTAAATTCCAGTTTTATCTAGTTACATTTCCGCAGCTGAAAGCGCTCTTCGACTAAGGGCGTCTAAAAGTCAGCGAACAACTTGCAAGGAACAAGGACGAAATATAATCAGAATTTTTTCTAATTTTAACCAAGAAATTCAAAAAGTTCTAATCTTCGTAAAACAGTTTTCATCATACTGACGTATTTGTGCTCGTACGACCTACTAAAATTTACAAAGATTTTTATTTTTCGAGTTTAACTAACAAAGATAATAATTAATATTTGAGTTTGATTCTTTCGCTCAAAGAAAATTATTGTTACTTGATTTTTATTTGTCCCATCAAATAAATTATTACTTTATGATTTTTATTTTTTAACTCAAAGATAATAATTATTATTGAGTTTTATTTTTGCACTTTAGGACAGGGTTCGACAATAAACTGTATAGATTCACTGTCATTTTCCCCAACGAGAAACTTTTGCTTTTCGTTTGTGACAATTGTACCATTAAGTACGTTTTATATGTATGCAATTACGTGAAAAATATTTATTTCCGTAAATTTTCATATCCAATTCAATTAAAAAACATTTTTATTTTTTTTTTATTCATTGCAGCCATTCGTTTTGTGGTTAGTTATTGCATATGTGTACATACAAACATATATTTTTCTCGGCACGATTCATTTCGTTTGTTGTTTCGTCTGTAACTACTAAACTATTTACTGTAGTGTACTATCGCCAAAATTAACTCATCCGTTTTGTTTTCGTATTGTACCGAACTATTGAAGTAATAATCGAAACGAAATTGTAACGTACAATATAGTTTATTTTCGTACACTACTTTAAAGCGCAAACAGTCAACGACGTAACGTAGACGTAGGTTGACGCAGACACGATCTACCTTATGGGATTCGCGTGTTAACGAAAACTCACCACCGCATGGCGGTGACGTTGCTATTGTTTCTCTCTCTCTCTATCAACAGTAAATTGTATATGCTGCTACGTACGTCAACCTACGTTTACGCTACGTCGTTGACTAACTGCGCCTTTAGGATAATAATTTTTGAAAAAACTCAAAAGCAATACCACTGTTTTTCTGACGCATCTTTTTCATAGGTATCGGCGTCCTAATAAAAGAAATAAGTCTGAAAATTGTCGGGTCAAAAATTGAGTTTATAGATAATCTTTATTTGTTTTTGTTATTTATAGCTTTACAACAATTATATTCATCAATTTTATTGAGCTTAGGGTCGTTTTCAATGAAAAACTATTGTGGAAAAGCAATAGTATCTATAAATGATATTTATAGTTGTTTAAAACGACATGCGACGCATTATTTTTGTGTGACAACGCTGCATAGGTTATAGGGGCTATCCAATCCTTTTTGCATTCGCATACATTACCTTTCCCATTGGCATGATCCGTTCTAGAGTGACGCTTGGTCTAACGTAAGGAACATTGGTTTATACTATATAGAGATTTCAGTTTTTAGATAGTTGGCAACCCTCTTTAAAATCATTACCTGTGAATGAGAGAGTTTGAATTCCTTTCATTTTTTTAAGATATGTTTACTTTACTAAAATTTTAGCCATGTTTCAACCCTATTCAAAGTTCATATATTCATATAATCATATGTTCATATATTTCATAGAGCGGTGAAGCTGGCCTTCAGAATGATTTTTCTCTCATTAAATTTGATGAAGTATTATGGGAGATATGGATTGCCCGGATATAGGGATTTTAGCTTTTTAACCCCCTTCTTTCAGAAATAACTAAATTTGAAAAAAAACGTGACTCGTTTTCATATGTGTGAAGGCTTTCCTCTTCAAGATTAGGTCTCAATCATTTATGTAATGCGATAAAATATTAAGGGATATATCCTTCGGTATACCAAAAGTACCTTTGATAAATAAGTAAGCTTACAGATTATTCTAATAATTATTATGTGAAGTGTCTATTAATGATGGAGAACTATCGATGGGGATATCGATAGTATCGATTACTTCATTTTTTCGAGACTATCGAAGTTTTCTAAACACTATCGATAGTTGTATGTTGTTCACATTGTTAGAATTAGACCATAAGAGATGTTCTTCATGGTTATTGTTATGAAATGTGTTACTGAAATACACGATCTAATTTTTTTTACACAAGATATTTTTATGGTTTTTGCAGTTACAAAATGGGTTATTCAAGAATAAGATTTTTTCCTGGCTATTGTTGTCTTATGTCTTATGCGATGGGATCTGTCATATCACTTGCCAAATTTTTCTTGGACCATAAAAAATGGAATCAAATTTGCCGATTTAAAAAATTTTATAAATAGTTTCACCAATGCATTTTAAATTTGCAAGGCTGCTATAATTTAAAATGACGAAATTTTTTAGGAGATCGTGCTATTTTAAGTTCTAAGTTTGATACATTTTAAAATTTATTGGTAAAACCGGGCTTTAGATTTCGATAGTATCGAATATTTTGCACTACCACTATCGAAATAATAGAATGTATGCACTATCGATAGTTTTCCAACACTAGTGTCTATTAGTTAGCCGCGAGGCTCTAATGCCTCATTCTAACCGACCAGCAATAAAAAGTTCCTTGTGTTCGGTCATACATTACGTAGGTGGTTAAAAAAGTTTAAAGTCGAGGTTAGCGGACGCGCTGCAGCATGAGTGTAGTCACTTTGGTGGTGGCAGTAAACGTTGTGCATAGTTAATAGAATTGACGATATGGTTATAGCAACACAAACTGTTGCATCGGCAGCGAAGCATTTAAATGTTGCACACAATTCAACTTTGACTTTTTTCTGCGTGTTTTGGTACGAAAATATATAGATGTGCTCACAAGCGTGTCCACCCAAGCCATTGTTGAGCAATGTATACACTGCAGCACACCCCATAATGGAAGCTAATAAAATAAAAATAAAAAACAACTGCACAGCGCAAGGAAAAAGCAGGGACAGTCTAAACGTTTGTTGGTCTGATGTTGTGGCACTAACTTTGTTTGGTACTTCTTTGTTTGTTTGTCATATTTAAAACTAACTTTTCGTTTGAATAATGTTTGAGAGTTCAGAAGCGAGTTGTTGCAATCGCCCTTCGCCAGGGGGGCAAGGCTTCGTAGGCTTGCGGGAATAGCGGATAGTCAGTTGATATGGGACGGAAGTGCTTCGAACAGTTCTGGCTGTTAAGTTCAGCTGCTCAACTTTTATTGCACGCAACACAAATAAAAACTAAAGTGGGATTGTTTGGATGCATATGTGTGTGTGCGTGCGTGAGAGAGAAAGTAGATGAGTGTCAAACTTTGCTCTTCGGTTTGAATGAAATAAATAACTAAACAGTGCTGCTGTCACTTGTTACAAACATACACATGCCACTTGCCACTTGCCACATTCTACCGTGCCACAAAAAACAAATTTGATATTGAATTTTTTTTCTTCCATATTCTTTTGCACTCTGATGTTGGTGCTCGCACTCGCTTGGTAAACGAGCTAGGTAGGCAAGAATGATGGTTTGCTTTTGAGTCAGCTAACCTTTTGCCTTTACTCACGGAAATATTTGCGTTTGTTGTTAAAAAGTTTCTGACTGCTTGTTTTTCAGACTTAAATTACCGGTGCGGCAAAAGTTTACGCACTTGATTGCTTGTAATCATGACAAGGCGAATGATTCATGAACATGTTGCGTATACGCCCAGTGCGACCGCGGAAGCGAATCAAATATTCATAACAAAAGCACAAGCACCGAAGAAACCAAACGCAAAGAGTTATACAAGCGGCACTTTGAGTGTTCTAAGCGATTTTTAATTACAGTAAAGCTTTTTTCAAGTCGAACCTTGAATCGACTGAATTTTGTATAACAATCAGTAAGAAAACTGCCACCATATTCCGATTGGCGCAGAAAAACGTATTTTTTTTTTTTTGGTTGCTTAAACTAAATGATACACTTAACTATCCAATTGCAACGACTGGAATTTCAACCAAAAATCATAATACGAGTACCCGACTGAGAGTCCAACAAACGCACTTTCGCAGAAACTCAAAAAGAATAGTAAAGTGCGAAAGAGATATCAAAATGCATTAAGTGCGAACAAGTGGGGAATAACAACTTTCCAAAAGCTTTTTAACCTATTATACTCAACGTTGTAATCAAGGTTAAAATAAAGAATTTCCAAAACATTAACCGAGCGCAGGTAAATGGAAAATCAAAAGCAAACACTTTCAACAAAAAGTATGGCACCTTCCTGCGTGCATGCACTGTCATACTTATATAAATATATACGAGTATTCAATAAGATGTACGCCAACGACAAGTTGAGCGGGTGACACTTCACAATTTGTCGAAAATTATCCCTTCGTAAAAGTTGTAAGCGTATCAAATGAAAAGTATGCCATTAAAATTTTAAGCACGCTCACAAACTGTTAAGTGGCACCTGCGTTGTTGCCCACTTTACCGTAAGAATACTTGTCTTAACTTTGATTTTTTTGCAGTTCACTTTGTACTTGAGAATTTTCGTACATAGTACTCTTTAAGGCGATTGTAAGTACAAAGTAAGTGATTATATGCTTGATTGGTTGCTCTGCGCTGATGAGTCCGAAACGATATTAAATAACCTTGAAACAGAAAAAGTTGTTACAAAGTACAATAAATTCAAGTTATGCAGTGAATGGAGTTTTAAATTTCGCATATATATTTAGGAAGATTTTTAAGGATTTTCTTCTCCCACCAAAAACACATCCAATAAGATAAAGTGCTGAAGAGAATTTTATGGAGGTTTGCTAATGTAAATTATCATACGGTGGGAATGAGTAAAAAAAATTGAAAATGTAATTTTAAGGGGGATATACCACTATGCATTATTATTATAATGTACTTAGTGAAAACTTGCATACAAATGCTCCCTTAAAAATTATGTTTTATGAATAAGCGTCGTAAAATCGTTGGCTGATCGATAGTAAATCACTAAAATTAGGGTCTTTTTGGACTAAAAACATAATTATGGAGTATTTATATTTTTGGAGCACAGTATTTAGGAATTACCTGTGGCCCTCTAAAAATTTGTAATCAGATTCATTTATCAAGATTCTAGAGTTTGGCCATTAAAGAAGAGAATTTTAAGTAAGATGACACCCTGCAGAAAATCTGGCTAGATCAGAACTAGACCTTTTGCCGACAGTATTAGTTCTAGCTCAATACCCAAGTAATGCTTTCAACTGTCCAGTCTTACACGGCGATGTCATTGGCGGTGGCAATTGTCGCCAAGTCTATTACTTTGCAACTAGTTTTTAATCGGTGCTATTTTGGACAGTTTCTTTTTATAAACCGTTTTTAAGATTAGATTTTTGGATATTTTTTCGTTTTTCCTTTTCTATTACAGATTCTATTTTTGTTACATATTTTATAAAGACAATTATTGTAAGCTGCACGCAACAATTTAAATTCATTTAATTTGAAAACTCTCAACTGCCTCCACCGCGATTTGAACTCGCGGCCAACGATGCCTGAGTACGAAAGTAGCTCAGCGAGAAGAGAAATGTTTTTGATTGAAAACAAATTACTAATTTGCTAATAACAAATGATGCTATTATGTGCAATTTCTTGCCCAATTATTTTGGCGTTTTAAGGCCATACGCATTCACTAGCAATTTCTGTGTATTGGACAAAAACTTAAATATTTTTATACTTTTATTTACTTTATTTATTTTATTACATTTCATAGTTTCCATATTCTGCTGTAGGTGGTGCCATATTCGACCTCCGTCAGACATAACTTCAAAATGGTAATATGAAATTTCGATCTTCCTTTTATTTGTCCTCAATTCGAAAAAGTATTTGCGAAGTGCAGGATATTTAAATAGAAATGC
>NW_016157340.1:251324-256300 GCF_001687245.7 Rhagoletis zephyria | reverse complement strand
ATGACTTTTGCTAAAATTTCAAAATCAAAAGTTATCAAAACAAATTCTATGGGACTGAGAAATATTATTTTCTACTTTTTAGTCCATTTATAAAAGCGTTGTATATTAAAAAGTTTTTTTTATATTATTTTATATCTGAAAAAAAGCTAATTTAAGCACATCTTTATGCCACTACAGCAATATGCTGGGTAAAATAAACTTATTTTCGCAATTAGACAAACTTTAAATTGATGTTAGACCGATGGTTTCTTTTAAAAATTTGTTTAGAATTACACGCAGAATTCTCCTATGCTATACGCTTATTGTCGAAAAAATCTCCCATACAAATTGACCCGCCCTAACATATATGTATGTATACTCATATCCTCAATTATGCGCCAATATATCTGTATCACTTTTTATAGTCAACATCATTATAATACGAGTGTGTACATAAAGAAAACATGATTTTTTTCTCTTAGGTAACATAAGTAAATACATACTGTGGCCTGAATAAAAGATTGTCGTAAGTGATATTTTGACGATTTTTAGTTATAGATGCAGTCATATATTTCCAAATAAGATCTTTCGATTGATCTCATCAGTGTTTGGATATCTCTCTCAGTTTTCGAGATATTGACTAAAACTTTATCAGTAAATTAATACAAACTGAATTAATAATGCAGTCATACTAAACTAATCAAGATCTTCCAAATGGAGCTATCCATTTTTGGATACCTTCTTTAGTTATATTGAGTAAAAAGTATCGCTAACTTAAACGGTTGAGGCTATGTTCCAGGTAATCTTAGAGGCGATTAGTTGAATCAAAAGTTGGCTAGCCCCCAATTTTATTGGAAGCGATTAGTTGAACGGCCGTTCGCACCAGACGATTGTTGCTTTCAACTAAAGGTTGCCTGTAAAATCGCCTCATGTAAACAGCGTATTAGTAAAAACTGTTATCATACAAAGTAGCTACAAAATTGTTGACAAATATAATATATANATTAGTAAAAACTGTTATCATACAAAGTAGCTACAAAATTGTTGACAAATGTAATATACTACAAAATTTTACTAACGAAAATTCTTAAGCAATAAAAACAAAATAATTCAAAAATCTTTCGATCTTGTAACAATTTCCGAGATGTATAGTGTAAGATCCGAATAAGGCACGACCTTCAACCATCTGTTTAATGGATGAAATCTATTTTGTATGAAATTTAACGGAAATATTTCACGAGTGGATTGGCTGAAAAAGTCCTGGCAAGGATATTTTTAATTAAATACTAAAAAATTTTCTTTTTTTCGTGAATATTATTGTGGCTTATTAACATTTTATTTTATATATATAACTTAATTTGAAATTGTCTGAACTTAAATTGTGAATTTCTGAGTTGGAAATGGATATTTCTGAAAATGAATTGTAACTTTCTAAATTTGAAATGAAAGTTTCTGAATTTGAAATGGAAATTCTGAATTTGAAATGGAAATTCTGAATTTGAAATGTAGTTTTCTGAATTTGAAATGACACTTTTTTGACTTGCAGCTTTCTGAATTTAAAATGGAAATTCAAAATTTGAATTGTAACTCTCTGAATTTAAAATGAAAATTCTGAATTTGAAATGGGAGCTCTGAACTTAAATTGTAACTTTCTGTATTTAAAATGCAACTTTCTGAACTAAAACTGAAAAAGGTTTAAGTAGTAATTTTCGCTCATCTGCTTAACACATTATATAGGCTTTATGTTTTCGATTAGTATATATGTAATTTGTGCATTAAACAAATGAGTGAAAAAAAATAAAAATATTTATTTTTGAATATTTAATTAAAAATATCCTGGCCAAGATTTTTGCAGCCAAGCCACTCGGGGAATATTTCCCGTTAAATTTCACACAAAGAAGATTTCATCCATTAAACATATGGGTGAAGATCGTACCTTATTCGGATCTTCTACTATTAGCAGAAAATCTATTGTCGCGTTTTAGAGAAATTGCACCTAAACTTCAATCGTGATTTCCCAAAATCTGTCGAAAGTAACATACGACAATATTTTATCCAACCAAGGATATTCGGACATACATATGCACGTACGAACATGCATACATACTAAATTTGCGTAGTCTTGTCAATGCACTCGTCAGCTAGAAATCATCAGCTCCATTGCTTTCAGGTCCGCTCCTCCCCACACAATACTTTATCACTGATATTAGCATGATTTTGCATATTACATTATGCAAACTACATATATAGTATGTATACATATACGTATGTATACTTTTTGTATGTTTCTTCTTTATTGTAGGTAGTCTTTCTACTCATAAATTAAACTTTGAGTACGCTTGCTGGCGGTTGGAAAACGATAATCCCTCTGGCTCAAATAGACATATATCTATATTCTACTTAATACTTATGTATTTATGTACATATGTATATGTCCATGTAAATGCGTACTTCCACTTTGAACTACTCGTANTATCCTCTGGGTAGCAACCAAACGACCGTTTGGGAGCGAGCTAAAGTGAGAAGAACTTCGCGTGCGCTGGGTTTGGGTCCCGCCAAGTTAAAAGCCTGCCCAATGAAAAAGTTCAGAAAGCCTCGGACGAGACCCCCCTGTTTTTGATGACGACCACGGAAAACGTATAAAGCACTATGATTTCAGGGTATGCACCTTGAATATCCGGACCCTTAATAGAGAAGGTGCCTCTGCCCGAATGGTTGATCCAAGAAATGCGATGGACGGGGCAAGACAAGATAAGCGTCAGTATTGGATTCGTGGTAGGAGAAAGACTCCGCCGCCAAGTATAGACGTTCGTTCACCCCGGTGGTCGAACGTCTAGTCATAATCCGCATTAAAGCAAGATTCTTCAACATCTCGCTCATCTGCGTCCATGCCCGACGAAAGAGAAGGACGAGGCGGCCAAGGATCTCTTCTATGGGCGCTTGGAGCATACATATGAGCGCTTCCCCCAACACGATATAAAAATTGTGCTAGGCGATTTTTATGCCAAGGTGGGCAAGGAAGGGGTCTTTGGCGCCACTGTAGGAAAATTCAGCCTTCACGACGAAACGTCCGATAACGGACTAAGGTTGATCGACTTCGCCGAGGCCCGAAACATGGTAATATGTAGTACTAGGTATCTTCGAAAATAATTTGTTATATGAATTTCCGCAAAAGAGCATATCGACGATATCTTGGCAAAACCTTGTATATCAAAACATTTTCCAACAAAAAGCCTTTTATTAATAACAGAAAATCATTTTTAATAATTTTTTTACTGAATATGAAAGAGTAAGTACTTTTTAGTTAATTAAGCCGATAGCCGTGGAAACTTGTGCTTAAATGTTACTTTATAATTTTAATTGTAAATAACAATAAATAATAATAATAATAGTAGTTCTTTATGAAACATTTTTAATGAAGTACTTTAAGGCCTATTTTGAATTATTTCTACGAGATATGAAGTAGTATTGACTTTTGAGATACGAGGTTTTGCCGAAGTACCGTCGATATCTAACGCCTGCTGTTGACATCCAATTTGCATTTGGCATTGACAGGTTTAGTATAGCGCGTTAATGATGTCCTTCCAACAACGTATCACTACATTTATGCACAGACTACATACATATGTACATATATGTATTTTGATTATGCGACCTAAGTGTTCTTGAATACATAAATACATAAGGGCGGGTCAATTTTTTCGACTATAGGCGTTTATCATAGGAGGCTTCTACGTGTAGTTCTAAGCGAATTTGCAGAAGAAACCATTGGTCTGAAATCAATGTGGAGTTTACCAAATTGCGAAAATAGGTTTCTTTCACTTAGCATTTTGCTGTAGGGTCGTAAATTTTGTAAAAAAAAATGCTATAAGGGGTTTTTTGGTAAGAGAAAACCCCTTTATAGACCTATCTTTTTTTTTTAATTTCCGCCAGAGGGCGGAACAGTGAGAATTTTCACATTTTCTGACGTGGTAAAACAAAACAGCGTATATTTTACTTATCCTTTGAAAAAAATTTTTCAAACAACTAAAATTCAATACAAACTAAATACATACATATATGTAGGTATGTATATACATTATACTGCATCACCCAAAACGTTGAGGTTTATCCGCCGGGATTACAAAATTGATTATATTTGAAGACTTCCACCAAAATATGTCGGAAAAACATTAAAATTAACGTGAGCTGGACTGATTTGAAAAAAACCTCCAAAAATGGAATCATATGACAAAACGGTTCAATCTTATAAAATCTGTATAAAAATGTATCAAAATAGTCGTAATAATGAGATTTTAGATGCTAATTTTTAACTTTTTTCCAAGATTGGTTTAAGTAAAACTTGAATAACTGCGCTACTCCGATTTAGACTTTTGAGGTACCAGTGGAAAGGTATTCACCCACCCTTTTTACAACGCTTTTATCAACTTGCAATGTTGTGTGTCCAGAAACTTTCAATGTTGTGGATCCAGAAACTTTCAATGTTGCGTGTCTGACACCATTAAACCTTTGCTTTGAAAAGTTCCTATAAAAAAGAATAGTGCATAGGGCGATATCTGTAGTGAATAGGGCGAGGTAGATGACATCTAGATGTCGCCCTATGTACTACGTTTGCTACAGCGGAAATAGACGACACGCCATTTCTTTAAATAAAATTAATTGGTGCTCGTTTGTATGTACATACATATGTAAATGCATGTGTGTGCACCTTTCTATTAATATCGTTGAATTATTTTAATATCTATTGCAAAATTTTATTCAGACAGGACTAAAAAGTAGAAAATAAATAATATANTCAGTCCCATAGAATTTGTTTTGATAACTTTTGATTTTGAAATTTTAGCAAAAGTCATTATAAACAATCTATGAAATTGAAAATGAAAAGCGTGGGGCGCATGTAATACACTTGAATTGATATGAAAAGTAATATATGTGTGTATGTAGGTGGGTATGTAGGTGGGTATATGAATAACGACCGCTTAAAATCGATTTCAAAG
>NW_016157340.1:236230-251224 GCF_001687245.7 Rhagoletis zephyria | reverse complement strand
ACCTTATGCCTTTTTTGAAGTCGGTTAAAAACAGGTGTTTCAGATAAAAGTGTAGTGGAAATTATATATTATTTTTACATTTGTAAATTAAAATACCAAGTNTATCTTAAACAATTACGCACTTACTATTACTTTCCTTTTCTATACTTTATAGATATGAATGTTTGTTATATTAATTATTTAAAACACTGCTAAGCATGCTCATATAAAAATTTAGGAGTACAGTTTTTTCTTCATGACGCAATGAACGGAACTAAACCTAATTAGTATGGGACCACCCTTGTGGTACCACATTTCTGATAAAGAAAAGTTAAAAACATTCTGATGAATTGATAACCTTATGCCTTTTTTGAAGTCGGTTAAAAACAGGTGTTTCAGATAAAAGTGTAGTGGAAATTATATATTATTTTTACATTTGTAAATTAAAATACCAAGTGTACGCAGGTTTCTAGTAAATATCTCAGCCTTAAAAAATTACAATGATACGTTTAGTGGAAGACAATGAATTTTGAATTTGGCAAAGTTCGGTAAAATTTTGGAACACAAATCCTTCATATATTCAGAAAATGTTTGAGATGTGTAGGTGTAGACTAAATTTCCGAGGAAGTGAAAAAAAAATTATGGTGTATTTTAAAAAAGTAAAAATTTAGTTTTTTCTTAAACCCGTACCATTTGTAAAGTAAGCTGCTGTAAGAATTTTAACAATTACATATATTAAGCCATTATTATATATGTAAATATATATCTAGAAATATGAAGTTGAAATAGGCCCTACAAATAAAGCATTTTAAATATTTATAATAAAACTAATACAATTAATATCTGGAAAAAGTATTAGCTATTGGGGTCTTCTAATGTCTTTACGTTTTGATCAAGCTAGTCTTTCATGTGCATTCTTAGTATATAGATAGAACTCTAATTACTTACTTTAAGCTTCAATACTTCGATGGACATTGTTTTCTGGCTTACAAGAATAAAATAAATACATAGTATGTATATACACCTGCGTTATTAAAAATAAATAAATAAACATAAGTTGCAAACAATATTATTTTGAATTTCGGTGCTAATTAGTTGAACGCAGGTGTATGTGTATAATTCGCTGCACGTGTGCAAAAACAGAGTTTTATGTGGAATAATATTTACGTATGCGAATAGCTGTATATCTGAAATGGAAGCTGTCTACCATTTAATGGCTTTTTCTTTTTTTCGTATGGGTAAAAATTTGGAATGTTTTATCCATTAGGAGTTTTGCTTTTGATAATATATGTATGTAGCTTTTTATTGACTCACATAATACTAATAACTTAAAATTTGTATAATTCCTGCAAATACTGAATATATGAACTTAAAATTTTATATTATAAATACCTGTAATATAAACCATACTACATATACTTGTGCCATTTTATAAGACACCAATTAAAAAGGGAATACTTGATAGTTACTTGAATAACTCTTATATCTCACGTTATGTATATTTTAAACATTCGTATACTGCATGTTGCCTCCCAAATATACTGTTCATTTTGTTTGCGCATACATGCATTTATACTCTTATGTACATGTACACAGTATGTACATACATACATATGTATGTATGCAATCTTTGTTTAGTCAATACACATTTTTATGAAATCATTATTTTCGACAATGTATACATATGTATGTATAGATGTATGCTCTTCGTCTTGTCTACCCCTTTGCTTATGATTTATCGAGTAAAGGCACTAAGAAAATGTGCGCCCCCCATTTCGAATTGATGATCATAGCCTTCTTCGGCAGAGTTTGGCGCGTTGACCAGATTGCCGACTATAGCATTAACCGCTTTCAACTGCTCGATGTCTACCATCATTGGTGGTTTATCGCCGGGCTTCCATCGTCGATGTATGCCCATAGATTTGAGTTTTTGACACACCGAAGAGGGCGAAATGGGAAAGCCTTTTTCGGCTAGTCGCGCAGATACCTTCCAATACTGAATGTTACTATCTTCACGTATGAGTTCGAGTATCTCTCGAGTGATTTCCTTGTCTCGCTGTTCCCGTTCGGCCGCTTTCAAACGACGGCGAGGATGTATAAATTTTACCGGTGCTGCAGCGATGGCGCTGGTAGCAGACTGTTCGTACCTTGGCGGCGAAGATGATTGTGACGCTGCGTAGTGCTGTCCGTTGCGAGCCTTTTCTGGCTGTTGTTGCGGACGCTGCAACTGATCGTGTAACTGATGCTGCTTTTGAATATTTTGTTGTGCTTTTAATTGTTGTTGTCTTTGTAGTAGACGCATGCGCTCTTGCTGTTGTTGTTGTTGCAGCTGTTGCTGTTGTTGCAATCGTTTTTGCTGTGTTTGTTGTTGCTGCAGTTTCTGCAGTTGTAATTGTTCCTGCCGGTACTGCTCTTGTTGTAACTGCTGTTGCAATAGAAGCTGATGAGCCATCTGTGACTCTACACTTTCCGGTACAGCGCTCGTGGGCGTTTCACCACTTATACTCGAGCCATTTGAGGCACTGCGCCCATCTCTTTTGTTGCGATACGACAAGGGCAAGCCTTTTACAATGGCATCCCGCACCTTCCAAGCTGTCATCTGTGAAACATTAAGAGAACGCGCAATTTCCATTGTCGATGCATTCTGAGCGACAAGTGTTTTGGCCATCGCGTACTTCTCGTCATCAATGAAAACGTTCGGCTTTCGCGGTTTCTTTGTCGTCGCTGGTGCTGACGGCGTCGAAGGTTTTCTATTCATAAAATTCGAGAGATGATTCTTAAGATTATAGAAATTAGTCACTTTTGAAGATATGTGGCTTACATGCTGTCCGATTCGGGGTTTTGTTCGATATGTATAGGACGAATGGATAAGTTCACTGGGAGTGGATGCCTGCGTGTAATAAAAATATCAAATAAAATAAATTAGTACATTAAACTTTGTGGAAACCATCTATACATACATACAATAAAATTGTAACAGGCCGATGTCTCTACATAAAATATACTGAAGGAAAATTAAAACGGGGGGACTTTAATAGAGAAATAGAAGCCAAATCAACAATCTTAAGAATTTTTGTCTGTCCGNATACATACAATAAAATTGTAACAGGCCGATGTCTCTACATAAAATATACTAAAGGAAAATTAAAACGGGGGGACTTTAATAGAGAAATAGAAGCCAAATCAACAATCTTCAGAATTTTTGTCTGTCTGTCTGTATGTTTGTACGCGCATCACTCGAAAACTAATGCATGAAATTGAATGCACCGATTTCACCGATGTATTGCTTGAGGTCTATCTAAAATCTAGAAAGAAAAAACATAGAGAGTTGCCACCTGTTTTAAAATTCCAGTAAATTGATAGGATAAAGGAAATATTGCAATACGGTTGCCAAAAGAAAGAGGTTTAAAAGGCTTGTAGCCGAAAATATTTTTGTGGAGGTTGCCACATATTTGAAAGTTTCAAACCAGCAAGCATGGGCATCGGATGTGCAGGCTCAAAGCTCACCGCGCTATGACCGAGACTGGCAGCAAGGGTATCGGTGGAACCAAGCTACTGGTGGAAGACGGCACATTGACACTGTCAATGCAGAGCCTACTTCTGAATGAGGTGGAGGGCGAACTACCATCGATACTTTCTGAAGCAACCAAGGTTGTGACAGATGTGGAGATGCTAGATGGTCCTTCTCCTTCTTCAAGACGGACACTGGTATCAGAGATGGAAGCAACAACAGTTAAACCTGGTCCAAAGCAGGAGAGTACCGGTACGGAGAAATCCTGTACTGGTGATCCTCAAACGAGTGAAAAGCTGACCGCAAGGCAGTTGAAGAGGAGGAGGCCAAATGAGAAGAAATATGCGGCTATATCCAAGGTGAGTACTCAAAATCCATCGGTCTCTGACTCTGCACCCGAAACGACAACGGGGAAGCGGGACAGGATAGGCGATGATTCATCTATTCTCGAACTCTTTTCCGTTGCCAACCAGTTGGTTTTTGGACCATGGCAGAGGTTGGGAGAGGATGCCCTCAGGGTGTAGTGCTCTCACCTCTCTTTTGGTGTTTGGTAGTGGACTCCCTACCAACGGAAATGCCAGATTTCGTTCACAACCAAGCTTACGCGGATGATGTTTTTGAACTGCCATCAGGTAAATCTCTCAAGGAAGTTTGTGTTAAGACACAGAGAATCCTGATTAATATTGATGAATGGTGCACTTTCAGGGGTCTTGCTGTCAATTCCAGCAAGACAACCCTAGTCTTGTTTACGCGGAAAAGAAAATTGGAAGGTCTCAACCTTCCAGTGCTTAGAGGTGTAAACCTAAGTCCTTTCGTGGATGTGAAGTAACTCTAGATACGAAGCTGACATGGAGAATTCACGTCGAGCTGAAAGTAAATCGAACGCTGTAGGTTTTCGGACAGTGGGGTCTCAGACCGGCTATGGTATTTTGTATTTATGTACATTAGACTGCATCACTCCCCATACAAAAAAAAATCGGTACTATTTTTCCATTGGAATTATAAAATCTACTATGTTTTAAGACGTCCACCAAAATATTTCGGAAAATATTAAGACTTAAGTGAGCTAGACCGATTTGAAAATACCTCCAAAAATGTTTTTTTTTATGAATAAAAATAGTTTCTTAAAGATTTCCTTTGAAAAAATCCCCTCAAATGACAAAACGGCTTAAGCTTAAAATATTTGCATAAAAATATTAAAAAAAAAATTTAAAAAAATTTTAACGGAATCGTAATGATGCTGTTTTTAGCATTTTTCAAAGATTGGTATAAGAAAAACTTGAATAACTGAACCTAAACTCTTCCGATTTAGACTTAAGAGGTGTCATTGGAAAGGTACTTTCTCACCCTTTTCATTTATTTGCTAATAAACTTACTCAAAGGATGGAAGAGAAAGGTAGGAGAAACGAACCTCATTCAAAGTTGAATTAAGATCTTTGGTATTCGAAAAAAAAGATGGGACACGAATGACGCTGTTTTTGGCCAGAAATAAAAACGGTGTGAAAATACCTTTCTACTGAGATCCCATAAGTCTAAATCAGAAAATTTTTGGTCCAGTTATTCAAGTTTTTCGTAAATCAATCTTTGAAAAAAGTAAAAAAACAGCATCAAAAATCTCATTCTTACGATTCCATTGAAAAGATTTTTAAATATTTTTATGCAGATTTTTTAAGCTTATTCCAATTTGTCTTCTGAGGGAACTTTTTAAAAAATGTTCTTTAAGAAACTATTTTTATTCATAAAAAACTTCATTTTTGGAGGTATTTTCAAATCGGGCCAGCTCACTTAGATCTTAATATTTTTACGAAATATTTTGGTGGACGTCTTAAAATATAATAAATTTAGTCATCCTGGCGGAAAAGCCGCAACTTTTTTTGGTGATGCAGTCTAATGTACATATCTCTAGTCAGGAAAATCGTCACGTACTCTTCTGCAGTATGGTGGCGCAGAACCACGGTTAAAACTACGGTATCTGTGTTAAACAGGCTACAAAGGAGCGTGTGTATAGGCAATACGGGCACCATGAGTTCAACGTCGTTACCGGCTCTTAATGCCCTGTTGAATTTTCCGCCTCTGGATTTAGCGATCCAAGAGGAGGCAATGAAAACGATGTGCCGACTGCACTCTTTTGGTCTGTAGCACGACGATCGGAGTTCCGGGCACAGAAGGTGTGTATAGTAAGTATAGTCAGTACTAAATTGTACTCGGTACTAAATTATACTCGAAGTGTATAATAACACAAAATTTGCAAGAGGGCACTTAATCGAGAGCATAATAACACGGGAGAACTGCAAATTATTGCTAGTGAAATTTTTACTAGCAGAAATTACCTAGCAGAAGAAGAACGAGAATAAATGTCAAAAGCCGCCATTTTTTGAATTGGTTAAGCGTAAATAACAGTAAAATGAGTGGAAATCAAAATATGAATGATGTACTGGGCAGTGTAAGTGCTTGTGTGTAAAGGAAAGAGTTTAAAACTGATTTATAAATTGCAAAAATGTGCCAAAACAGTGCAACAACTGTTCACTTGCAAGTTTTTGCTAGTTTTGTGTTCAATAACTTTTTCTGTTAGTTTTCTCTTCTCAATTTTACGCTCTATTTTGATTTTACGCTCTCGCTGCGATTCTTTATTGGAAAAGTTACTATAGAACAGCGTTGGCCAGAGAGAGGTTTTACTCTGCTCGCGCCTATACAAAATATATGGTAAGCTTACAAGAGCTTTGCTCGCGGGCAAGGCAGTGCCCATTAGTGCTATAGAGGCATTTNGCAGAAGAAGAACGAGAATATCCGCCCTATTCCCACACCACTGACAAAACTCAGCGGCTGACTATTGCCTTTACTACTGCGCCTAATACTATGCCGAAAATTTATTTTAAGCTGTCGTATGACAATTGTCGGTTATATTGTTATGACCTACTGAGTAAGTGACAACGGCGAAACAATGTTTATATTGTGTTTTAGGCGCAGTAATTGTGACAATAGTCATACAATAAATTTTGTCAGTGTTGTGGGAATAGGGCGGTAAATGTCAAAAGCCGCCATTTTTTGAATTGGTTAAGCGTAAATAACAGTAAAATGAGTGGAAATCAAAATATGAATGATGTACTGGGCAGTGTAAGTGCTTGTGTGTAAAGGAAAGAGTTTAAAACTGATTTATAAATTGCAAAAATGTGCCAAAACAGTGCAACAACTGTTCACTTGCAAGTTTTTGCTAGTTTTGTGTTCAATAACTTTTTCTGTTAGTTTTCTCTTCTCAATTTTACGCTCTATTTTGATTTTACGCTCTCGCTGCGATTCTTTATTGGAAAAGTTACTATAGAACAGCGTTGGCCAGAGAGAGGTTTTACTCTGCTCGCGCCTATACAAAATATATGGTAAGCTTACAAGAGCTTTGCCCGCGGGCAAGGCAGTGCCCATTAGTGCTATAGAGGCATTTCATGTCACCGCGGCCACCGCTGTGCGCGACCTCTCACGATTTGGATGAAAGTTGAAGAGATTGAAGGTCTAGGTGACATGAATATACGTGCAGCATATTTTGCCGATATGACGTAGGGTTGCCTATTTACACGAGACTTAAATTTTAAGAAAATGTCATACATACCTATCTTTAAACTTAATGATAAAAAATGTATTTCTTCCGTCTTATTATGGGCTTTAATTGTACATTTTTTACATTAACGTCCAACGTATAAAAAAAAAAACAAAAAAATTACGTAAACATTTTTCTTTTAGATTTTTTTTTTGATTATAGCATTTTTTTTTTATTTTTATTTTTACATAAAAATATTGTCTATAATGTGAACTTTAAGTACCCAAATGGGCGTAATGGGCTACTTATGCGTATGGACTCTAGAACGTCTAACGCTCGAGCAATATGATAAATAGACATATGTATTACTTGAAGTTGACATTATAGACAATGTTTTTATGTAAAAATAAAAATTTTTAAAAATGCTGTAATCAAAAAGAAAAATGTTTACTTAATTTTTTTTTGTTTTTTATACGTCGCATATTAATGTAAAAAATGTACAATTNATTTGGATGAAAGTTGAAGAGATTGAAGGTCTAGGTGACATGAATATACGTGCAGCATATTTTGCCGATATGACGTAGGGTTGCCTATTTACACGAGACTTAAATTTTAAGAAAATGTCATACATACCTATCTTNGCAAAAATGTGCCAAAACAGTGCAACAACTGTTCACTTGCAAGTTTTTGCTAGTTTTGTGTTCAATAAATTTTTCTGATATTTTTCTCTTCTCAATTTTACGCTCTATTTTGATTTTACGCTCTCGCTGCGATTCTTTATTGGAAAAGTTACTATAGAACAGCGTTGGCCAGAGAGAGGTTTTACTCTGCTCGCGCCTATACAAAATATATGGTAAGCTTACAAGAGCTTTGCCCGCGGGCAAGGCAGTGCCCATTAGTGCTATAGAGGCATTTCATGTCACCGCGGCCACCGCTGTGCGCGACCTCTCACGATTTGGATGAAAGTTGAAGAGATTGAAGGTCTAGGTGACATGAATATACGTGCAGCATATTTTGCCGATATGACGTAGGGTTGCCTATTTACACGAGACTTAAATTTTAAGAAAATGTCATACATACCTATCTTTAAACTTAATGATAAAAAATGTATTTCTTCCGTCTTATTATGGGCTTTAATTGTACATTTTTTACATTAACGTCCAACGTATAAAAAAAAAAACAAAAAAATTACGTAAACATTTTTCTTTTAGATTTTTTTTTTGATTATAGCATTTTTTTTTTATTTTTATTTTTACATAAAAATATTGTCTATAATGTGAACTTTAAGTACCCAAATGGGCGTAATGGGCTACTTATGCGTATGGACTCTAGAACGTCTAACGCTCGAGCAATATGATAAATAGACATATGTATTACTTGAAGTTGACATTATAGACAATGTTTTTATGTAAAAATAAAAATTTTTAAAAATGCTGTAATCAAAAAGAAAAATGTTTACTTAATTTTTTTTTGTTTTTTATACGTCGCATATTAATGTAAAAAATGCCCATAATAAGACGGAAGAAATACATTTTTTATCATTAAGTTTCGTTATAAGGTTTCCAAGATATAACACTTTAAAGATAGGTATGTATGACGTTTTCTTAAATTTTAAGTCCCGTGTAAATAGGCAACCCTACGTCATATCATGTCACCTAGACCTTCAATCTTTTCAACTTTCATCCCAATCCTGAGAGGTCGCGCACAGAGATGGCCGCGGTGATATGAAATGCCTCTATACACACCTAGAGATTTGTTCAGAAGGTTGTCGGAGCAATATCCTTTGCTTTTGGTACCAAATGACAAATTGATACGTGGAGTCTCCTTTGTAAGATTTCCTACAAGGGAACAATGGAGAGATCCAGACACTCTTTTGGGAAGCTCGGTGAAAACTTTCTATACCGACGGCTCAAAGACTGAAAACGGCACTGGAGCTGGATGGCATCTGGACGGTAACTTTAGATGCTTTACCACTTTGGGTACAATGGCAACGGTATTTCAATCGGAAGTCTTTGCAACACTGAAAGTGGCGGACTGAATAATTGGCGAAAGGTGGCGCGAACATAAAATCACGATCTGCAGTGACAGCCAAGCTGCTCTAAGGGCCCTGAAAACCGCTCGCGCCTCTTCAGAGTTAGTCCGGGAATGTAAGTTGGGGCTAAAATCCGTTACAAGATGGAATGAGCTTGAACTTGTAATGAACTGGCTGATGAATTGGCGAACTGCGTTTCCCTGGAACGCCCAATTTGACCAGAGCCAATTTTAGGGCCAAGCATGGCGGGAACGATCGGGTGCACTATTGACACCTGCAATATAACCCAGTGTTTCTTGAAAAGGCCTGACAAGGTGGTAGCAAAATTACTTCTCAGACAAAACATGAGTGATCTACGAGCCCTGATAGGACTGATCACGGGGCACAATCCATGGGGCCCGACATATGGTCACCATATGCATCATCGACGATCCACTGTGTACATCGTGTTCGGAGGACAAGGATAGTACAGAACATTTGCCGCTGTCTGGCCTACGCCAAACTCCGACGGTACCTTTTTGGGTCGGATTACTGAGAATGGACGAGGTACATTCTCTTTCCCTCAACAAACTGCTAAAATGCATAAAGGAGCCTGGTAAGTTTGCAGAGGAGCAATGAATTCCCACCCCACCTACATATCCGTTTCCTCTAAATCCTGTCTCTTGGCCTTAAGCACAATGGGCAATACTGCTTGAGTGCTTGGAAAAATTTTGTTTTTGAGATGCTTTCCATTTGCAGACAACCGGTCAGGTACGAGCATGATTTTTAATTTCGACCAAACTCAAATACATTGTTTGTTGGTCCAAATAATGAGACACGTATTTTTTCTTTTGGCTCGGAAAAATTTTTCGGCCGAATTAAACGCGATTTTGTTTTTCAGGCAAAAATCGATTATTCGAATTGACAGTGAGAATGTTTTTTTAAAATGCCCATAACTTTGTCAAAATTTAATAGATTCCAACAATGTTTTTACTCAAATGTCAGTAATTCTTGTCACTTCAAGATAGAATGATATAATTATTGATTTTCATTATTTAAAATTTTTTATTTAACAATAAACAAAAAGTGCAACACTGTATTCTGGGTGTATATATTTATAGATAGGTAAAAGTTTCAAGCACCACTTCCCTTTTCCAGTAGCCCCAAAATCTCTATACCAATTTCCAGGACATTACCACAAATACTTTCAGAGATATACGGTATGAAAAATTCGATATTCATAGGTGATGCCACGCTCCCTTAATATATCCAAAGTCTGCAGTAGGTGTCCAAAATTTAAAAAAATCGGTACAGCCGTTCGCGAGATCACCTCTTATAAAAAGAAGGAGCTTCTCTTTATATAATTAGTGTAAGTAACACAGGGCAACACCGATTTCGATGCGGCAAATGTTGAAGCTGGTTTTAATGTTTCCATCAGCTCCAGATTTTGAGAAAAATGTGGTGAAAGTGTAAAAAAAATCGCGTTTTTTGCAATATTTGAGAAGGTCTAGCAATGAAACAAAAGGTGATAGAACCTTCCACTTAGGCTTAAATTAAGGCTTGGACTTCTGACTTCAATCCCTAAAAATACCATTCCTGCACCTTGACCCTGAGTTTACCTATAGTCATTTATTTAACAGCTAACACTGATTTTTACACCATTTTTGACGATAAAAAGTAAATGAGAATAGGTGACCATTAGGGCAAGGTGCAGGAATAGTACTTTCAGGGATGGTAGTCTGTAGTTCTAGCTTTAATTTAAGCCTACGTGGAAGGTTCTATCACCTTTTGCTTGATTGCGGTAGGAACTCAAACTTCCCGAAATCAGTTATTCCTGTTCAACAAATGACTATAAGGGCTGGTTTCTCCAACTCAACTTAATTAAGCCAATTTTTTCGACCCAGTCAAGAATAAGCTGTGTAAAACGTAGGCTAACTTTTGACTTAAGTCCAAAAGTGGCTAAACTGAGTTAAGTTGAGTTGGAGAAACCAGCCCTAAGTGACCATCAAGCAAAGGTGCGGGAACTTGCTTTAATCAAAGCCTAAGTGGAAGGTTCTACCCCCTTTGTTTCTTTGCTAAAGCTTCTCAAATATTGCAAAAAACTCGATTTTTTGACAATGTGACCTCGTTTTTTCTTAAAATCTAGAGCTGATGGTAACTTTTTGCTTACGGATCCGTAATCAGCATAAAAAAATCTGTCAAAAATAGCGTTAACATTGCTGCATAAAATTTGTTTCCATTTTTGTTGGCCTGTGCATAAGTATTGTTAAATAGCCAATACCCGCATGTTTGCGGCGCCTTCAGCCAAACATCTTTCGAACTGTAAAATAATGACTCGATTCGATTGAAGATTTTTTGGAATTGATCGGTTCTGGTCCACCTATCAGAAAAAATATCATATATGTTAACCCAGCCAATAAGCTACCTACGTGCTAAATTGCAAGCAAATCGGACCACTGTTTCTCGGAGACTGTTTCGAATAGTTCGGTCTCTGACCCACTTAACGGAAAAAATGAATCCTATATGCTAAAGCATCGTTCACTCAAAATCGGTACGCATGAAATGGGTTATATCTTATTAATAGGTTTTCAGAAAATAATATTTAATATGTTAGAATAAAGAGAAAAAAAATCCGTTATAGATACATGTTAGCGAGAGTTTCATATTTTGCTTGGATAAATAAATAAGATACAATTTCTTTGATAATGATAAAAATTTTCTGAACACCCGTTCTAGAGACTTGTGTAGTCAACTTGCTCTACTAAACTATCTTAAGTTTATGTTTTTCCACGGCTCGCACATCTCTACTAATTTTGTTTTAAATAAATACCATGTATTTTTCGATTTGACTTAAATAGGTCATATTCGTAAATTGATGACTTCCAGAACTTTAATCACATCATTGGCTTCAAACCGATTTAAAGTTACCTGTGAATAATTAGTTTTCATAAAAACCCACCAACACTTTACAAAAGGTCCAAAGTAAATGATACAATGAAATAACACTTTGTGCAAGCGCTCCTTCCAGCATATTTCTAGGGTCTGATCGAGTTTTAATGAGACTGCCTCGATTCTCTTGTCATTTCATAGCCTTTTGACAACTGTGTCAACTTCTATAGATTTAGTTGTAAGAGGATATCACCATGTTTCGTTTTAGCTTAAAACTTTTAACATGGGAGTTGACCAAAGTCCAGTTTTAAACATGTTTTATTAGTCATTATTATAAAATACCACATTTCGTGTGAACATTGGGGTAATGTAAACGGGTGCGGTTTTTGTTATAAAATGTATTTAATCTAACAGAATTTTATATATTATAACTCGATAAGGTTTAAATCTTGCCATATCTTGCATTCGCTAAACTGTGGATAACCGTTTTCCAATTCTCTCGCACGATCTTCTTCTGATAAGCCGTTTTTTCCTAATTCAGGTAAAGAGCCTTATCCTTAAGCTTGTGCGAAATGATGTCTTTTAATGATTAGCTCACCCCGTTAGTTTAAGCAGAAGGAATCTATTCATTGATTTTTGGAGGATAATTATAAGTTTTTGGTATATTTAATTTTAATTTGATTTTTGATCTCGAAATTGTCGGATCTTCAACGAATTTGTTCAACATTATTTTTTGAGCAGCAACTTCCAACGCGAATAAAACTGTCAAATAAAAAGCCAGTACTATGAAATTTAAACCTCATAATGGTAGATCTATTGTCTTACGATCTGCATTGCAACTTTTTAATACATTCCAACAATTGCTGTACAGAAATTGCTGGAACGCGTACCGATTTTGAGTGAACGATGCTTTAATCTAGGCAAAAGGCTACCAACGAACCAACTGCATAATCTGCATATATGCTAATCTGGGCAAAAACCTACCTATGCACCAAATTTTAAGCAAATCGGACGATAAATACGATTTTTTCGAATAGATCGGTCCCTGGTCCACTTCCCGGAAAAAAAGCATCCTATGTGCTAATCTAGACAAAAAGCTACCTAGGTACCAAATTTTAAGCAAATCGGACCATAAATACGATTTTTCGAATAGATCGGTCCCTGGTCCACCGGAGGGTTTTCCCAAAATTTTCTTTCTTAAAAACCTTCTCCTGGCAATTACGAACAACTGAAAAAAAAATTTGCCAAATCGGCCCAACCGTTCTCAATTGATGAATTACTATACATTTTTCACACCATTTTTATATATATAGATATTAGGGTGGACCGAAAATCCGCTTTTTTAGAATTTTGATAGTTAATAGCAAAAATATGGTTAATTATGCTCTAAAAACAATCTGTGTGAAAGATGACAATTTTTGGTCAATATCTTAGGATCGCCCAAGTCCATCAAAGTTCAAGTGCAAAAAATTTTTTTTCTTAGCTTACTTCGATTCCCTATAAAAAAAGGTCCTTACACCAAATTATGTAGGATTAATACTTTCGAAGATACTTGAAATTTTAGTAAAAAAAAAACTGTATTAATTAATGTATTTATTAATTTTTATTGAGCACGTTCTACTTTGATGGACTTGGGCGAGACTAAGATATTGGCCCAAAATTGCCATCTTTCACACAGATTGTTTTTAGAGCATAATGAACTATATTTTTGCTATTACAAATTAAAATTACAAAAAAAAACGGATTTTCGGCCCACGCTAATAAATATGTATTGTATTTGGAAGCGAATTGTTTTCGTTACTTTCTCGTTAAAATACACGTGTTATTTTTTTATTGTACTGGCAACAAAATATTAGGAAAATATTTTAATTGCATATTTTACTTGCTTATAGCGCATATTTTTGAATTTTGCGTGTATATTATATGCACATCTTTTAGATTTTTTAATGCATGAGATTCCGAGCCCTAGTAATAACCAACAACCAACAAGATGGAGCCCCACTGCTCATTTATGCACAGGCGATGGGGAGTTGCTTGATTAAACAGGGTTGAGGATCGATTGCTAAATTTTTCGGAGGTCCGTTGTGAGTGCAGCTTTGCGATGTCAAACTTTCGCCGCGTTACCTGACGCACATTTTTTATTGCACAGAGGCGCATGCGGACCTTAGCTGCAAGAAGGTAGTGCACCGAGTCGATGTTGGCACCTCGGATAGAGCGGACGTCAAGAACGCTCGAAGCGTATCTTCCATCTATCACAACATGTCATGAACGCTGAATTTTTCGACTGTTAGACCAAATATGTCGTCTTTGCCTACCCTGGCTTTAAAGTCGCCAAGTACGATTTTAACATCGTGGTGGGGGCAACGCTCATACGCTTCTCCTAGGCACTCATAGAAATGCTCCTTGGTCTCATCGTCCCTCTCCTCTGTTGGGGCGTGCGCACATATTAGGTTAATGTTGTTAAATTTTGTCTTTATGCGGATTGTGGAAATTCGATCACTGATAGGGGTGAACCTGGAGACAAGTGTCGGAGTCTCCGCCCAACCACAAACCCCACACCAAATTTGTGCGCCATTTCATGGCAGGTGTAATAGATGTCGCATGCTGCAAATTTTTTACAGCCATGCCCCGTCCATCGCATTTGCCTGTACTGCGGTGATGTCAGCCTTGTATATGTCTATGAAATCTAGAAGTTGGATAGAGACACCTTCCCTAAAGAGAGTCCGCACATTCCAGGTGCATATCCGTAATTCGTAGTCCTTGTTTCGTTTGCGGGGGTCGTCAACGTGTGGGGATGCAGTTATCCAAGGCTTGTTTAGTCTTTTCGTTGGATATATTTTTTACGTGGCGGGTCGCAAGCCCAGCGCAAAACCATTACGGGGTGGATGGTTTTTCAACCGGATACACATTTATATAGCGAGCCGGTTGCTCCAACACAGACGCTCGCTTGCATCGCCACCTCCTGGTGAGCAGACGCTGCAGACTTCAGTGAGCCCTTAAGCCGAATAAGTCGGAGTGGCCCCACCGCAGCTCCATCTCAGCTTCATCTTAGGTGGTAAAAATATTGAAAACAAT
>NW_016157340.1:232434-236205 GCF_001687245.7 Rhagoletis zephyria | reverse complement strand
GTTTAACTAAATGGAACATATGTACATATGTAATATATCAGCGAAAAGTACAGCCGTGATCATTTTTTGTGTATCAAATAGATATTAGAACACACTTTCCACCATACAGTTTCGAAATACAAAATCACATTTTCCCGCTTTTTATAATCGAAACTGTATGGTGGAAAGTGTGTCTAATATCTATTTGATACACAAAAAATGATCACGGCTGTATTTTTTGCTGATATATTACATACATATGTTCCATTTAGTTAAACAATATAAGAATATTGTAGTATGTACCACAAAAACGTATATTTTCTATAAAATATCATAACTCAGAAAAAAAAAATTTTCGCTATTAGAGATTTGGGTTGATTGTAGTTCAAAGTGTCTCTTTCCCGGTAAAAGAGTTTGAGAGAAAAAAAAATACACTTTTTGAGAAATTAAATTAAAAAAAATATTTTTTTTCGTAATAATTTTTTTGTACCAAATTTTGAGTATGCAGTTTTGTAGTTCACTCAATTTCAGTATCATAAAGTGCAAGTTTTTAATGGCTATAAGATACCGTTGATTTTTGAGAATTTTTTTCGCTGATGATGTTGCGCATTTTCTCCGTATAACGAATGCGTGAGAGTTTTTTTGTATGGGAAAAAATGCCGAAGAGTGTCAGTAAGTAAAAGACTTATTCTGGTGACTTAACTCCTCCTAAATGACCGAAACGATTTTAATGATAATTTTTAGTGGCGCTGGAACCGAGTTATTGCTAAAAATTGTCGATTCTGAGGCACAGGGATCAAAGTTAAATTACTCCCGTTAAATCAACTTCAGAACCATTGCGGTCCTTGCTTTACGTTGACTAAACAGAATGTGGACCAATGATACTCACCAGTTTGTAAAATGCGACCAACTATACTATACAGATTCAAGGACGATTCACTGTCGAGCCGCAAGGACTTCTTCCCGGTATAACGCTTTCGTCAGGTTATTCTGTCGACCACAAAACCAAACAAACTTGAGTTGCTGGCGAAAACGTTGGACCAAATATTTCAATAAAAAAATTAATTTTGGGCGGGACGAAGTTCGCCGGGTCTGCTAGTTTATGTATAAAATGTTTTAAATAAAATTAGTTTATAATCAAGCATCAAGCAGACAGTTACAATCTTGTGGAAATAGAAACATTCACAATTTCATAGTGGTTCAAATGAATGGTTGCTTGGTTTAAGTGGATTTTCATCCTAGTGACCAGCAGTTAGCAAGTTTGCCATTTTGATTTCACAACACGTGCAACCTGCAGCCTTTTGGCTGCTTTAATGAATATCAGTACGTCATACAGAGAGACAGCTGCACTCTGAAACATTCTGCAGGAATGGCTTGGCGAGTGTCTTTAGCGTCATCCTTGGGCGGTCTATTTCGTCAGCTGCCTCGTTTCCGTAAATGTCCCTATGTCCTGGGACCTATATTATGGTAATTTCGTATTGATCAAAGATATAGGCCAGCTCTCTCCTACAATCCTACTCTAGTTGGGATCTAACAGCGGTAGAAGAGAGTGCCTTAAGGCCGCTTGGCTATCCGAGAAGATATTCAAATGAATATTTGGGAAAAATTATGGGTAAGATTCCGAGCCCTAGTTATTATTATTATTACGTCGTGCATACTCGCGCTGCGACGTAAAGAAGAGATAGATTCTTTTAAACCCGAATTGTAGTCACTCCAACCTTAGGCTATTTAAGAAATTAAACACATTAGAGGGTGCCATTTTCCAAATTTTTGATGGAGAAGATATTCGTTCCCCAAGGTGTATCAGATGATACCTTAACTTGCAGTGCCCTGCCAGGTAGCCTGTACGAGTTTTTAGACCCTCCCGGCTGAGTTAAAGGAGTATTTCTGAGTTCCTCCTGGAAGGAGTTATGAACTTCATTAATTGTCTCATTCCCTTTGACTTACGCCAGTGAGATTCTCCCCAATTCCCAAGCAGTTTTGCAGTGTATCCCCTAGATGTACCACATAAAGCCTCGGGACCATACATGCGCGTTTGGGATCCACATTTTGCGAGATAGTCAGCCCTTTCGTTGCCTTCAAACCTTTCATGCCCAGGGACCCACCCCAGCGTAACTCTATTATGGGCTCCTGGACTTTTAATTTGCTTTTACGCGGAAGGCATTTCTATTTATTTTCTCAAAGTCTTGCAAAACCTACATGCATTTTTTGTAAAATATTCTAAAATATGCGCAATAAATATGCAATAAAAAAATTATAGTTTAAAAAACTAAAACCTCCCTATTATAATTGCCATTCGTACTGTCATCAGGTATGTAACTTGAGAATAGAAATCGCTGCATCTTTTAGGCGCATCAATATTACATAGTTACATCCCGAGCTAATAAAAGGAAGGTAAAAACGGGTATTTTTTGCAAAATATGCAAAACTATGCATTTACTTCAAAACATGCAAAAATATGCACTAATTATTGAAAGCCATTTTCAAGGATATTTTATGATTCAAATGGTTTTAAGACCGGGGCTAGCTCCTGCGAAGATGAAGATGGAAATCTGGTAACAGATGTCCAGAACACACTTGAGACATGTAGAGGAGACTTCTCAACGCATGTACCAGCTTTTAAGCAGAATTTGGTCTGATGCATGCATGCCCAAAGACTGGAATCTCAGTGTACTAGTGATGGGCGAGTCCGAGATGTTTAAACGATCGAGAGAATCGCCATCGTTGCAAAATTACAATCAAGTTAATAATCGAGTCGCTGCCCGACTGTTCAATCGAGATGTGTTTCGATTGTTTCGAGTCGGCTGACTTATTACCGACGAGATCGTGTGAACTCAATCGATAGCTTTCGTAGCCTGCGCATGTTTGTATTAAGTACTTTTTTTTTAAAATTGATAATACTGCAAGTGTAGATAATCCAGCGTTATTTTAAATATAGATACATATTTACATATCGCATGCAAATTTACATGTTAAAAATATTGTTCGGAAGTTCAAATTTATACTGATCGAGAGATTGTTGGGTATACGGGCTTGGGAAAATTGGGTGGGGCTATTCCGTCCAAATTGGTGGCCCGATCCAAAAAAAATTCCACACACTTGTAGTCAAGGGTCTACGCATTATTTTAACACTCACTTTTGTAAATTTTGGTCACTTATTTATTTACAAATTGGGTTTGAAATATGTCCTTTTTTGTAAAATTCGGAAATTAGCTTACATTTATCACTCCTATTCTCCTTAAAGCAACCACTTCACCAATACATTTTTGTTGTTGTTGTTGTTGTTGTTGTAGCGGCTACAACAACCCCGCCCAGGACGGTTGGTATCTCAGTCGTTGACGTCAAGTTCCGCGTGCAGCTTCTGTGGGGTTTGTCCACAGGGACAAGGCCGTTAGGGTTGTCGGGTTCTCCGGGCATGCGAAGAGATGTTTCGAGTCGTGTGGGGTCTCTCCGCATGCCGGACACTCATTCGGCACATCCTCATTCAACCTACTCAGGTAGGAGTTCAACCTGCTGCAGTAACCGGAGCGAAGTTGTGCAAGTGTTGTGCGTGTCTCCCGAGGCAGATGAAGCTCCGTCTCGTCTATGTCCGGGGGTGGTATGCCTAGAACGGCATTCACAGGTCTAGAGTCTACATAACTCGAGACTGAGTCCCTGTGAATGCCGTTCAGGGCCTGTCGGTACGCTGTCGGGTCCAGAGGTTGCTTAATGAACCTCTGGACTTCGTCCGTCAGTTCATATAGATGCCTCCTGACGTGCCTAGGCGAGGGCTCCTCTGCAAGCAGCTGTCTG
>NW_016157340.1:210703-227963 GCF_001687245.7 Rhagoletis zephyria | reverse complement strand
AAAAACCGCGCGATGGTATAGCGAAATTTGCTATTATATTTTGGTTACAATATCTTATTTAGATGAAAGTAAAAAGAAGAAGAAGAAGTGTATAGTGTAAACTGAGTATAATAGCGCAAATGAAATGTGAAATAAAGTGGCAATACCAGCGATTTGAGGTTATAATAATTTTAGCAGGCGCAAAGTTTGTTTACTCTGTTTTATTAACGAAATATATAAAATAAAAGTGAATAAATGATTTGGTTTGCATAAAATAATAACCGGAAACGTTTTAGTAGTGTTTTAAAAGTGGAAACTGGTGATTTAGTGCATTTTTGACGTGGTAATTGCTCATAGAAAACAACGAAATTTAACAAAAGTTTTTTGTTCATAACTTTTAAATGGTTAATAATATTATCTCCCCCCCCTCCGGATTGTTATTAGGGGGGCCGAAACGCGTCGTTTGGTACCCCTCCCGACTTTTCCGCACCTTTTTTAGGGGTTGTTACCCCACCCTAGAGAATTACCGTTTTTTCTTAGTTATTATACATTTATAATATTTGCAATGACTCCATTTTTTTCTTATAAAAATTTATTGCATGCAAGTAAAAATAAAGTTGCCATGTTCCACAAGCTCGTTCGAGATGTTTTGACCGATTGTTATCGAATGTTAAACGCGACTGGCAATTCGTTGCCAGAGTCTGCGGCAGAGAACCATCGATTTGTTTTAACAACCGCTGACCAGCAGCGAGGCCGAGATGATTTGCTCGGTTGTTAGCGAATATGTTACTTCAGCTTAAGCACCAAGGTTTATATATAAGAGGTTGCGCAATGCGCAGGTCCGTTATTCTTTTCTCGCAAAATTGGGCGACAACAACAGCGAAAACAACAAGCAGCAGAAACAACAAGCAGCCGAAACAACAAGCAGAGTAAAAAAACAAAATTGAAATGAAGTGTAGCGATTTCAAACCAATTGTAATCGACAGCTTATTCAAAAATACATTTACAGTTAATTTTAACCAAATTTTTACTCATGCCTGTATGTCGAAAAAGCCACAAAATCGGATTTTTCATTGCGGAAAATTTTTGCGAAATTTTCATTTAACCTCGTTATATCTCAGACGTTTGTGTATCGATTGATTTGCAATTTGTACACAATAAACTAGATTCTATTCTAAAGAAGATGAGTCCGACTGAACTTCTTAATATTTATTTAAAACAAAATGACAAATATTTTAACACTTTTATAAAAATTAAGGAGGTGGTTTTTACAAATTCAAAAGTTGTGTTATGAAGTTTAAAATTTTTGTTTTGTTTTAATGCAGCATTAAAGGAAAATATATACGGACATTTTTGGGAAAGTTTCAGGTTTAGACAACAAGTAGTTCTAAAGTTATAACAATATTATGATAACACCCACGAGCGGTCGCTCGCCTCTAGATGACAAATATTTTTACTGGGCACTTGTACAAGTAATTTTGGAAGTAACATTAAGTGAAATTTTGAAATGCATGAATTCATCAGTGTTATATAACTACATATTACTAAACTTAATAGACATACTTACATACATAAATACATACATAGTAAATATGCACGTAACTCCATACATAGTCAAAATAGTTATTCGTACAGTGATTGTTTCACAATATTCGCAATGTTTTTAATAATGATTATTCGGAAGTTTTTCACGAACATATAGTGATATTTTAACAAAAACCCTACGAATTAAATTTTAAAACTTTTTGCAAAACTTAAAAAATTCTACAAATTTTCATCTATATTTCAAAATTTTGACGGACAATTCTTAGAGAAAAATTGCGTTGAGTTTTGAGATTTTTTTTCTCAATGGTGTTGAACGTTTTCTTCCATGCAAAACTACATTTTGCTCATGGAAGCAGATATGTAACAACCTTGAGAAACAAATTCTAAAAAATCAAAGGTAATCTAAAGCGACTTGAAGCTTGCGATTTATTAACTGAGATTGAATGAGCTACAACCCTGCATACTAAATTTTTTCTAAAAACTGTCATTAAAAATTTTGATGAAAATTTGTAATTTTTTTAAGTTTTGCAAAAGTTTGATAATTCCAATTATATGATTTTGTTAAAATATGAACAGTATTTTCGTGAAAAATTAACGAAAAATTAAGAATATTGCGAATATTGTAAAACAATCACTGTACGAAAAACCATTTTGACTATGTGTGTAATTTTGTATATATGTATATGCATACATATTTAGGTATGTAGAGCTTTAATAAGTTATATTACACTGATAAAGTCATGAATTTCAAAATTTCACTTAATATTACTTCCAAAATTACTTGTACAAGTGCTATGTAAAAATATTTGTCATCTAGAGGCGAGCGTCCGCTTGTGGGTGTCACCATAATATTGTTATAACTTTAGAACTACTTGTTGTCTAAACCTGAAACTTTCCCGAAAATGTCCGTATATATTTGTCTTTAATGCTGTATTAAAACAAAACAGAAATTTTAAACTTCATAACACAACTTTTGCATTTGTAAAAACCACCTCCTTAATTTTTATAAAAATGTTACAGTAGCCGCCATTTCGTTTTAAATAAGTATTAAGAAGTGCAGTTAGACTCATCTTCTTCAGAATAGAATCTATTCTAATGTGTACAAATTTCAACTCAATCGAATCATAAACGTCTGAGATATAGCGAGTTTAAATGAAAATTTCGCTAAAATTGGCCGCTGTGAAAAATCAAGTTTTGTGGCTTTTTCGGCTTGAAGCAAAATATCGCCCTGCGACGATATGCGCAGAGAGAGGCAATTTTTATTTCGCGGATTGCACGACCTTATATGTATAGATCTTGCTTAAGCACGACTATTTTCTTCTATGAGAGAAAACATCGAGAACAATTGAGATATTTGACCAATCGAGACAATCGACTTAAACATCGCGGACTCGCCCATCACTACAGTCAACTTTGCCCAATCCACATGAAGGGAGATCCCGATGTTTGCGCCAATTATCGCGGAATAAGTCTTCTTAATATTGCATTTCTGTCGACGATACTGTGTGAAAGACTGGAGCCATTCACGAACCTGCTAATTGGACCATATCAGTGTGGCTTCAGACCTGGTAAGTCCACCATTGACCAGATTTTCACAGAACGTCAAATCCTGGAGAAGACACTAGACAAGCAAATCAACACACACCATCTTTTTGTCGATTTTAAAGCAGCTTTTGATAGCACGAAGAGGAGCTGCCTCTACGACGTCATGTCCAAATTTGGGATCCTCGCAAAATTAATACGGCTATGTAGAGTGACGTTGGGCACAACCTTCAGCTCCGTCCGAATTGGGAAGGACCTTTCAATCTGATGCTGGAAAGCATAATAAGAGCTGCTAATATGAATCGCAGCGGCACAATATATAGCAAAAGAACGACGCTGCTGGCGTATGCAGATGATATAGATATCGTAGGTCTGAAATAAAAGGACGTAACCGCAGCATTTTTCAGTTTAGAAAAAGCAGCTAAATAGCTTGGTCTAGCAGTGAACGAGGGCAATACAAAGTACCTCCTTGCAACATAAAAGAGAAGTAATAAATATTTCCATTTGTTTATGAAAAATTTGTATAAAAATTAAAAAATATATACAAAATAATGATTATTTGAAAAATTTAAACAATCAGGCAAAAGCTTGTCTAATTAACTATCATCGTGGAAAAAATAAGCAAGATACATGCTATGAATCATAATAATAAATTATTACTGAATTCATCAAAAAAATTGAATGTTAATATTAATAACTCTTGTAAAAATTCGAATTTTGCAAAATTGCTCAAATTATATTTTTTTTTTATGGTTGTAAACCGAATAAAGTGATTTGTGCGAAAAAATCCTGACCATCCAATTTTCGGTGGCCCACTTGACAGATTTTCACTCATATGCATCTTCATCACGCTCTTCGTGCGTCTTTGTACTCTACCAACAAATGCCAGCTTATAGATTATTTCGCGCACAATCCGGACCGGTTCCGGTAACACGGCTTAACAAAATTTGGTCGTATTTTATTTCAAAAACGGGGCCGACTCATTTTATAGATTTTTTTATGCTAATTTGAAATGCATTTAAAAAAATTTTCTAACACGCCCAGTTTTTTAGAAAAAAACTGTTGAAGTGTCGAAAAATGGCAAAAGTGACAAATTTCAAAAAAAAATTAATAATAGAATTTGTACGTAGTTTTTCCGAAGAAAAAAACACCTATTAATGAAAATCCAATTCGTCTGCTGGATTCTACCTCATGTCGATGAATTGATTAGAAATAAGTTAAAAATTAAAAAAAAAAAACTCAGTTCTACAATAGCATGCACTTGTTTTCCTACAAATACGAAAATATCAATCTATGAATTTATTTTAAAAACAAAGTGATTTCAATAACAAATCAGCATTAAAAAATCAGAATCCGAGATAAATCATTAGCCAGTCTTTTGTCTCTTAACACCTTCCGCGATCTGGAAGACGATCCTGAAACATTTTCTTTTGTGGATCGCATTATCATCGCTTTTCAAGTTCCAGCAATAGTCAGCAAGCTTGTGGAGGTTTGATTTCCTATCATACCGCTTCTCCATAGTGGCTATGTCCTGGTAGAATCGTTCGCCATGTTCTTCGCTAGTATTTTTTTTTAGTTTTTCACCCCTTTCAACTTCATCCATCGACTTTTCTTCGGGAATATTTTTCCACACTCAACAGTTTTTTACTCAAAAACTGGGCGTACTAGAAACATTTTGTAAATGTATAATTAGAGACTAAGCGAAAAATGGTACAATGTCCAAAAGTAGGGAAACGCAAAAAACCACATTTCGTGCCCAGAATTAGAGAAACAGTTGATTCACGTGGTGTTTATTGTTGGCACTTACGTAAGTGCAAACACTTGAAAATTTAATTTTGGCTTCATAAATTCGATTGTATTAATAAATAAGTATATAAGGAATGAAAATACTTCAAGAGGAAATTCATTATTCCTTAAAAGCACAAAGTAAATGCAAGCAAAATGCAAACACAAAACAGCCGATATGCACTTTGACACTTTGCTCTNATGCAAGCAAAATGCAAACACAAAACAGCCGATATGCACTTTGACACTTTATTCATTTTTACTCGGCGAAAAAGTCCGGGCTCTTTCGGGTAGGAAGAAGACACTTACGGGAATGGTTTCTGGGCTGTTTTGGGATCCCGCGGGATCCCTCGTTGAGTAAGGGAAAGAACCTATTATTGTGTCAGAAGATTTAATTCCAAGCAAGCTTCGAAAGCCGTTGAAACCGTCCTGGTGTCCTGATTCGGTTGGTATCTGTTGTATTTTTGTATTTTTAGCAACTGTTCACTCTAATATTCGAAAACGCCTCCATATAATCAGATTGCACTTCTAATGTAATTTCAAATATGTATGTATGTACGTATGTACTAGCAATGTTAATCCAGGGATCCCGGCATTTTTAAGGTCCCAAAAATCCCGGGATTCTTGGCAAATAGTTCCGGGATTTTCGAGATTTGTAATTTGCACTGATGGCAGTAATAAAAACTCCTTTTCTTGACCAGTATTGGCTATATATTCTTTTTTTATTTAATAATTAATATTTTTTTATAAATCTCTAGCTCATTACACATATAACACCGCGCGATAGTAAATTGTAAACACAAATATCAATATATTCGCGAAATCATGGGGCAAATATAGTAAAATTCCGTTTTTAGTTTTTCACTCTGACATCAGTAATTCAAAAATGATTTCAAAAATTCAGAGGAATGTACCGAGAGAAGAGAAGTTTTTGGTGCAGAAGGGCTGGTAAGTATTAAAAATGTCCTTTTAAAATTTTATCCTTGAAATTTTGCAATATTTGTTTTTGAAAAAATTAGATGTTAAGGACTTATATAAACTCGATAACATCCTCGAATTTCGTCATTCTAAGTTTACCAGCTTAAAAAATTACCTATTCGTCCTTGTGAATCCAAAAAATTTTAATCTTTTTAAATTCTGTAGAAATTTCCTCTTGCATTTGGTACCCATATTTTTATTCTACATTGCATTGAATTTTTTAAATAATTTTTGGAATTAATCATATCTTTGAAATTACAAGGTCTTTAAAAATAAATGTTGACGTCAGTGAGAAAAAATAAAAACGCTACTTTAAATAAAAAAGTAAGTTTCAAACCCATTTATTTACTATTTATTTTATGGTAGGAGAGCTTCTCAAACAATATAGAAGCAATATTCCGATTTAATGCCGGGATCGGGAAAAGCTGAAAAATTAACATCCCTAGTATGTACATACATACATACATAAGTTAAACAGGTTAGGAGTACATTGATGTTTATAAGAAAAATTTTACAGCTTAGGTAGTATTTTATAAATTAATTTTTCTGGTCAGCTTAGGTACTATTTTGGCGAACAGCCTTGCAGGTACTTTGTGTCATAGTTGTTGTTACTGTTCCTTATTCTGAAGAGTTCGTATGCAAAGAAATTGCAATAGAAAAATACACTGAAAGAACTCAACTTGGAGCGGCTATAGCGAGCTAACTTTTCAAAACGCTCTTAGGGTTTTGTTACCGTTGTGTGATGTTCAGTTTTTTTAATTTTTCGAATTATTATAAATCTTGTACAAAGTTTAAAACACTGAGTTATATGGTTTTCGCTGTATTATGAACAACATTTTGCAAAAAACTAAATTAAATCTAATAAAAAAATAAATGGCAAGAAGTACTATTTAGAAAACTTAACTTAAATTGTATGAGTTTAGAAAGCTACATATGTACATTCAAGGAAAAATATGCTTGAGATATGATTTAGTTTCTACCGANGTATGAGTTTAGAAAGCTACATATGTACATTCAAGGAAAAATATGCTTGAGATCTACCGAAAATGCAACCTTCTCTTTGCCCTCCACGCATAAACACTAAGAAAAGGGCGATGAGAAGGCAACATTTTTTGTAGAAACGAAATCACCATTAGATTTTCGAACTTAAGAATTCTGGGCGTCCACTTTATTAACCAATCTTTTTCTGTTCGCTTTAGTACTGTTCAATGTCCGGTTATACTCACATAGCGGCGGAAACTGTGGACGGTAGTTGATTTACCACTGGTAAATTTGGTTGAGCGGTGCTTTCTTTACCATAATTCGGCAATGGCTTACGATGTCCTCTAGGATTTGTATTACTTGTATTTTCAGGTGTCACATTTCCATGTAAAGCTTGTTGCAGAAGAACTGTGTTGGTCTTAGTTTGTTCTTGTGGTTTCTGGAGCTGATATTTTTGTTGTAGTTGCAACTGTGGCTGTTGCATTTGTATTTTCTGTGCTTGAACTGGTTTTCCTTCTTTATCTTCCCCATTCTTATCCACGGATTCATCAGTCTCAGCATCGTCATCGTCGNTGCAACTGTGGCTGTTGCATTTGTATTTTCTGTGCTTGAACTGGTTTTCCCTCTTTATCTTCCCCATTCTTATCCACGGATTCATCAGTCTCAGCATCGTCATCGTCGTCATCATCATCATCATCATCATCATCATCGTCATCGTCATCACCATCGTTGTTGACTTCATTGTGTTCACCGCTATTATCGTCGTCGTCATCATCATCTCCTTCGTCATCATCATCTTCATCATCGTCGCCCTCATCATTCGCATTATTTGTTTGCTGTTGTTGTTGCAATTGTAGCATTTTTTGCTTTATGAGATTGCTGTTAGCAGTCATTGCCACCTCTTCAGTGTGCACTTGTTTGTCCGCCGCTAATGCATGCGCCTCGGAGTAGATTTCTTCCCTCGGCATTTGCACAGTTCTGCTATGGGCTTCATTATTTTCCGTCTGCTCTTCCACTTGTCGATCACTTTTTCTAGCGCAACCAGATGCAACGGCTTCATCTCCCTCGGACTCATCACTCTCCGACTTCTCTTGCTTGACCACGCGCTCAACATGAGCGAATTGATCTGTCTGCTGCGCAAGAGAATATGCTTGCTGTAGCTGCTCAGTGCTATCTGCTACCATGGGTTGAGCGATGGTTTCATCGCCCTCTTCACCATTATTGGTGTCTATGACGCGCTCATGGAGACTAACCCCGTTGACAAGGCTCTTGCGCAGGCGCCAGGCAAATGTTCTCGAAATATTCAACTCGTTGGCTATGACGGTAGTAGTGGCTTCGCGCAAAATTAATTGCTTTGCCAAAGCGATTTTTTTGGAATCCAGCTTGATTCGAGTGCGCCCTTTACGCTTGTTATTGACCATATGAAGTCTGTTAAGGAATATAATAATTTAATTACCGTAAATATCCATCTACAGAATTTCCACTTACTTTCTATTGTGCAGATAAAGAGCATTTTCCGGTTTACGTATGCCAGCACGTTTGGGAAAGTTGTTGTATTCCACTATATTCTGTTTTAGAAGCTGCTGCAACGGCCTGCAAGTAATAAGTACAAAACAAGAATACATACATATGTATTTGCCTCGAAATGGTTAACAAGGACAGTTTTTTTTTAATCTTAATTCAATTTAATCTACATTTTAGCAGCTCGTGAAGGACAGCCCGTGCGTTTGTGCCAGCCCAAGTGGTGCCCGGTGGGAAACAAAACGTGACAGTCAGAACACTGCATAGGACGCCTAGGGTAAAATGCATTTTATTTTTCAAAATATCTTCGTTTAACGGAAATTATACCCTTACGTTTGATTGCGTCGCTTTTTGACGCAACGTCCGCGCCGTACATGCTTTTCAAGGAATCGCTTGTAAAAGTACGTCTTTTTGCAATTCGTGCACTCATATACGGGCCCCTGGGTGCCATGTACGCTCTGCATATGTGCTTTTAGAATTTGCTTCATCTCAAAGATTTGGAGACAATCCGGACATTGGTAGCCACGCAACACAGTCTGATCCATGCCACCGTAAGTAGGAATGCTATCGATGTTGCTTCCGCCGACCACCAATTCATCGCCTGGTGTTAATAGTTCTACTTCAGGCATGAGCGGCAACGGATCATCATCATCATCAGCGCATTCGTCCGAATTCGCTCCGCTATTGCCCGCTCCTGAATTCTTATGGGGACCGTTTATTTTACTCAATTGTTGCTGCATATATTCGTGCATCAGTCGAATCGAATGAAAATCAAATGGTTGCTTGTAATAAGGAAACTTTATTTCTCCGTCATCCTCCTCGGTTATTGCACTAGCCGGGAGTCCGCTGGCACCGATATTCGAATATTCTTCATTGTCGCTGCCGCCATAGCACTCCATTGCGGCAACCTCAGGAACTTGTTCGGTGGAGTCGACTTCCTGTTGCACGACCGAAGCATTGCTCCCGGCTGAGGTTCTACTCTCGAACTTTTGTATGAGCAGTTGTTGTCGAAAGAAATTGTCGGCATCTTCACACTTTTTCTTGAAGAGACACGCAGATATCGCATTTTTGGCACATGTTACACACACTTGTTGCGGTAGGGTGTCACCTTTTTCAATCTGCAACAACAAAACATATTTATACATATGTATGTATATATGGAGTCACTTAAGGTTTTAGGAAAATGTTAAAGAAAATAAGAAAAAAGGTAAGTGCGCCTGGGCCACACTGGAGACGTAAAACTTACGTTACATACATACATATCTATTTTGTCTCATAACCAATATACATACATACATATGTACATACATACCTCCATCTGCTATTGCTTAAGGTTATATTTGTTGTCTTTTTTCTATCTAGATCCCTACCTCTACCCCTGTTCGGTCTAATTACATTTATGTTATTCTGTTTTCCTTTATCTTAATTTTTATCTTTATACTCTATCGATAACAAAATCGATAGTAACATCCAATAAAATATCGACAAATATGGATAAAAAAAAATCGATTAATACTAAAAAAATCAAACAAAACAATAACAAAATCGATAAAAATATCGATAACAGAATCGATAAAAATCGATAACAAAATCGATAGTAACATCCAATAAAATATCGACAAATATGGATAAAAAAAATCGATTAATATTAAAAAAATCGATAAATATCGATAACAAAATCGATAAGTATCGATAACAAAATCGATAAAAATATCGATAACAGAATCGATAAAAATCGATAACAAAATCGATAAATATCGATAACAAAATCTATAAAAACATCGATATAAATATCGACAAAAATATCCACAACAAAATCGATAAAAATATCGATACCAGAATCGATAAAAATATCCACAAAAAAATCGATAAATGTCGATAATAAAATCGATAACAAAATCGATAAAGATCAATAACAAAATCGATAAAAATATCGCTAACAAAATAGTTAAAAATATCGATTACAAAATCGATAAAAATATCGATAAGTTCCGAAAATATCGATAGCAAAATTGATAACAATATCGATAAAAAATCGATAACAAAACCGATAAAATTATCGATTATTTTATCGATAAGTCCCTAGAATCCCGAAAATCTCTAAAATACCAAAATAGTTCTCAGATTGAGTCTCTGTGTCTCTCTTCACATCCTTTCCTCTTTAATTACCTTTATTTTAATCTTTCTTCCCCTATCTTCATCTTTACTTTTATCGGTATCCTTATCCTCCTCTTTGTCTTTACTTTTTAACCGACTTCCAAAAAAGGAGGAGGTTATCAGTTCGTCGGAATATTTTTTTTTTTTTTTTTTTTTTTTTTTTTTTTGATGTATGTTACCGCATAACTTTGGACCGCGTCAACCGATTTCGATAATTCTTATTTATATGGGAGTTGAAGTCGGTTTTTTTTTTTGCTAAAAATTACTAGTATGTTTATCATTTTCTTCATCTACATATTCCCTTTCACCTTTGCCCGTTTAAATTTACCTTGGTTTTCATTTTTGTCTTTATCTTTACGCATTTTTGTTTTTGTTTTTATTTTGGCTTTATCCTTTTCTTTATCTATGTACGTAGTCACCTTTACTTTCATTCTTGTATTGGTCTTTTTCTAAGTGTTATTCTTTAACCTTTTATTAGCAAATTTTTGTTAAATTAATGCCATATGCATACACACAAGAAGCACTTGTTTCAGCCCCAACCATTTCCGTTGCATCATTTCCGTTGCACCATTTCCGTGTGCAATTTCCGTTGAATTTTCCAACTTACTCCCAACCAACCAACCGCCGCTAAAGAAGTTTCACTTCAAAAAAACATCTCAATTAATATAGGCATTTAGTGAAAGGGATTTAAATAACCGATTCGAAGTATTCAGAAATTTAGGGAAAGAGTGAATCGAGCAGATGTTTACCCTAACCTTTTCAGATGCCCAGACCCCGAGATTTAAAAATAGAATTATAATTTTTTTACTTTTGATGGTTTTAATTATTATTTGTTAACAAAACTTAAACTTAACAAACAATTCGTTAACCCTGGAAGACCATGATTATTCTGAGAATTTTTTCTTGTGCCGAATTTCCACTAGGCATTGAAATGACAAAAAATTGATGCCATTTAAAAAAAATGCCATGTGGAAATTGAACTTATGGACTATTTTTTTAATGTAATGACACGATAACTTTTTAATGCCCGACTTTGTCATTTGTCATTTTTGACATTTAATGCCTCGTGGAAATCCAGCGTTGGAGTTTTCTTAAGCTTCATAAGTAGAATATGTTCACACAAAACTGAAATTTTTAAATACTTCGTTATATTATTAAACGTGCGATATGTATGTATGCAAGTTCTTTGGAATACGACAAATTGTTGCATGAAAAAAAATGTATAAAAATTTAAAAAACTTTCCCAAACTCTGAGATTTTAGTGGCAAACCCTGTGCCCAGAGATTCGACCCGAAGCCCCTGAATCTCAGGGTGAAAAATACAAAGTGGCAACCCTGAGCAGATGTCTNAACGTGCGATATGTATGTATGCAAGTTCTTTGGAATACGACAAATTGTTGCATGAAAAAAAAATGTATAAAAATTTAAAAAACTTTCCCAAACTCTGAGATTATAGTGGCAAACCCTGTGCCCAGAGATTCGACCCGAAGCCCCTGAATCTCAGGGTGAAAAATACAAAGTGGCAACCCTGAGCAGATGTCCTTTTAGTAGAGGCTTAGATAATAAAAATATAAAATTGTCAAGCCCATGATTCAATAATACAAGGTTAGATAATTATTGACAGCCACGGTTTGACTTTCCCTTACAAAAGGTTGCATTTACGAAGGACGGAGAAAGGGGAAGAATGAAATCTCTTGGTGCGAAAATGGTAGTAGAAAAGTACGCAAAGTAGGCAATTAGTAGTGAAATTCCGTTTGTAAATTCTAATGTATTTGCAGGAAATCTGGCATTTTAAACGAAATATTGAACGTAATATTGATATATCTACGTGAATTACGTAATTTCTCTGCTATTTAGCTGTATAAAAGCTGCAAAAGGACTCAAAATTAAAATAAAACTACTATGAGATTTATGTAAACATCCAATTTAAAAACAATTTATGTTTTCATCAGTTAAATATGCTTCATATGCATATACAAATAAACATATTGCACAAAAGCTTATACTTCTATTTAACACCAAAGCTACACTTTTTCCAAGTAAATTTGCAAAGAAGCAACACGGTGCCACTGCTAAGGGAGCGGTGCGAGAGAGACAACTGTCAGTTTATCGAACCTTGTATTATTGAATCATGTGTCAAGCCAAACTTGTTATTTTTGAATTCAAACTCAAACCTTCTAAACTTGGGACAACATGCTGTTTGACAGCTAATTGTATCATGTCGTTCAGAAAGAGCAAATCTTATCGCTCACCGATCACTGCCAATGCCAATGACTGACATCTTTCAATGTACAACGTCTTTAAGATGAATTGATGGATATATGTACATAAATATATACCCGTAGTTTGGCTAAGTTAAGCTAGGTTAGGTTATAGCCCAGTTATGCATACTTGCACTGCTACACCATTTTTTAGGTAAAAATCAAAACCCAACAGAATTCTACATGTTAAGTGCTATGCGTTGGGTAACCGCTTACACGCAAAGCCCATTTAACAGATTCTTATATGACAACTCTCATGCAACGTTAAGTATGCATAACTGGGCTATTAGAATTACTCACCTAGAATTAGAATCAATTGGTCAATGAGGTCATAGTGAAATGAGCATAGGCGAGCACCTGATAGGGTCGGAAAGAGATAGGCATGCTCAGCGCAGGGCACTTGCTTATGGAATTCTGCCAGCGTTGGGCATGACTGCTTTAAATCGTTTCCTCGTCGCGGTAGCTGCGGCAGAAGTCATGTGCCTTTCAATCAAGCAGTGGCCGGTGATAATTTCAGTGACTTGCCTAAGTGAAGGACGTTCTAAACCCGTGCCGGCCGCCCTAATACTAAAACATCTGCATAAGTGTGTGTGTTATGCGCGTCCCCGTAGCGAATGTCTTGCATTAGTCACTTAAGTGTCTTGTACGGCCGTGTTAATTTATAAATGACTTTGGGCTCCGCTTATATAGAAGTCGTTCATGACTTTTTCATACAAATGGTAATTTAGTCGTTGATGGCCTCTGCATGATTTTGTCATGCAGTGATCATTAATAACATTCGAGCGACAATGGGTCGTATGAATAAAAATAAGCAATTGCTTTTTCTTAAAATTTCAGACCTTTCACTCGATTTATTCAAACAAAAGTGAAGTAACAGGTATGAAATATTAAGAAAAAGCAATTGCTCAGTTTTTATTCATACGGCCCAATGTCCTGCAATGAAAAAGTTTATAAAAGACCGCTGCAAGACAATGTCTGTTATAAGTCTTTGATAGGAATACACCTGAATCACATTTTCACCAGTGTCATTGTCAGCTATATGTCGTTTAGGATTCACAGCAAGTGCGACGATGTCACTAAATCCTCATTAGTGACGGTGCCACCAGTGACCATTTTCGCTAGTGGGGTGAGAGGCGAAAGCATAACTTCGTGCATACACATCGTTAGCGTTGGTGTGAAAACACGAACAAAAAACTACACAATGTGCAAGTTTTGGCCGGCATTGTTCTAAACGAGTGGGCCGTACCATTTCTTGTCGAAGCTGGGCCGGGTCGGAGGATTTTTATTTACTCTTTCGGATAAGTGTGATTTAAAANTGTGAAAACACGAACAAAAAACTACACAATGTGCAAGTTTTGGCCGGCATTGTTCTAAACGAATGAGTGGGCCGTACCATTTCTTGTCGAAGCTGGGCCGGGTCGGAGGATTTTTATTTACTCTTTCGGATAAGTGTGATTTAAATCATCATTTCCCTCCTGAAAGAGGACATGTCAGTTAGGTACCGAGGGTTACATTCGGCCTAGAACCTGAACCATAACATTAATTTCTTTTGAATACTGCGATACACCCGAAACAAGACCTGAAAGTCCGGTACATATACACATATAAATTCAAGACCGTATTTTTGCTTAAATTACAAATTTCGAAATTTTTATGCAATTGCATTAGGTGAGGAACCAAATTTTTTAAAAAAAAATTATTTTAGGTAGATACTAGATGTTTGGCAACTTTCATACACATTTCTGGAATCAGCGATTGTCAAATTTGAAAAAATTAAGAAAAATATGGGCTTATTAAACTTTAACCGATGAAAACGTCCAACAAGCTAAGTCTATCAATTTATTGTTATACATCATTTTAAAGCTCCATAAATCCTCTTTGTAAAGCCTGAGCTGTTTAAAATCGGATGAAAACTAGTCAAGGTATTAATAGATAAGTGAATCAACTACGAACATAACGGTTGTTTTGAAATAAAAAAAATTATGGGTTCAGGAACTATACGGAACCCATCTTGATGTTGTATTCGGCCATAGCTTACGGTGGTCTTGAACTAGTCTTAAGTTTTATAAAAGTGTGCCTAAAATCGGCCTTTTTCTACATGATTTGTAGGTTCAAAATCCATCGAGATCAAAATCGTAGCTGATCCTTTTTTCGAGATATCCACATTTTTATATTTCACTTTTTCAACACGATAATCCTTGTTTTTACTAATACTTATCCTTTTAACAATGCAGGAATCGTATAAAAATTTGATATAAAGGTTAATATATATATGTATATATAAACAAACATATATTATATCGTCGATGTTTTTGCAAAACGGCATATCTTACGGCAGTCAAATTTTACAGGAGAGCGAAAAAAGGGTTTTCGTTGAAGGCATAGCCTTGATAGGCGGTATTTTCTCTAGCTATTATGTTACAAATCTGTTGTTTTAATAAAGATTTCATGATTTTTATGCATAAATATCGATGCCTGGAGTTCAGGGTTACCAAATCTAATTTTTGCCACAACGGCGATTTAGGCGGTTTACAGCATGACCGCGACGCAATTATCCTTTTTCGAGTATATGTACTCGTAGTTAGTATCATTGCCGTATTGAGTGCCATAGAGTNTCGAGTATATGTACTCGTAGTTAGTATCATTGCCGTATTGAGTGCCATAGCGTTGAGCGTTGCGCATGTCAGCTTGTTTTTTTTTTACCTTGTATGTGTTGCTGGCCGCTGTATCCCAAGGATTAGAGGTGTGTTCTACCACTCCGAATAACCTGGGTTCCAGCCCTGGTCAAAGCAATATCGCAAAAAGTATAGAAAAAAGGTTTTTTTTTTTAACAGCGGTCGCCCACGGCAGGCAATTGCAAACCTCCGAGTGTATTTATGCCATGAAAAAGCTTCTCATAAAATCCATTTGCCTTCAAAGGCGGAATAAAACTGCAGGTCCCTCCATTTTTATAACAACATCAGAACGCAAATTTGAGGAGAAGCTTGCCCAAACAATTGGCGTGTAAACGTCAAAATATTATTATTACTATTATTGGAGTATCCACCTTATAAGATTTTTGAAAAGATCAGTGAAGTTACTACATTTTTTCAGGGAATATCAACAGCCGTATTTTTGGCAAGAGACAAATTATCATCCTTTAAAAGAACATTAAATTTCTAGATTACCTGTGTGGAAAAGAAAAGCATTGAATTATCAAATGAAATATCATAACTGGGCACTTGGTAAGTCTCCTGAAATTTGTGTCAGATTATTTTACGAGGCATTCATAGATCTTCAGAGTTCTTCGAAATTGAAACACACATTTCGGTCTGTGTCTCTGAATGAGTTTTGGGTTAGTGTTAGGAGTGAATATAATAAAGTAGCTAAAAAGCCTATCTTATCTTTGCTTCCTTCTCTCACAACGTATCGTTATGAAACATTGTTTTCAGCTTACAATTGTACAAAAAGTAAATTTAGGTCGAAATTGGATGATACCCTAGAAATGCGCATACAGTTTTTATACATAACACCGAACTATAAAGCAATAATTAATAAAACAGTTAAACATTTTCATTCTTCACATTAAAAGTTATAAATTATAACTTATAATAGTAAATATGTATATATATGTACATTTCTAATAAAAGTTTTTATTCATATTTAAATGGCAGTGCTTTTGATGTTTAGTAATTTAATGTGGGGCCCCAAAAAATGAAAGGTATTTAGTGAGGGTTACATTATATTANATAACTTATAATAGTAAATATGTATATATATGTACATTTCTAATAAAAGTATTTAAATGGCAGTGCTTTTGATGTTTAGTAATTTAATGTGGGGCCCCAAAAAATGAAAGGTATTTAGTGAGGGTTACATTATATTTAAAGTGTGGGAACAGCTGCACTAGACAAGTACATTAATGAATTGGATATGGCTTTACAGAGCATTAATAACGTTTCCAAAATATTAAAAATTCTTGTTATTCTTTCCCATGTTAGATGATAATAACGGGACCATATAACCACTACGTTCCCATCGTTGGTCCTGAGTAACACATATTTAACTCACCTTTATATATCAAGCTTTTTATGCACAATAAGTCTTGAGAATACTATTCATATTCCAATAATACTCAAATTTTAGCTTCAAAACAATTTCCGTAATGTAACAGGCCCTATGGTTGCGTCTAATTCAAATATGAAATATGTACATACAACATCGAGATTTATGCATACGAATCGTAAAATCGTTATTAAAACAACAGATTTGTAAAATAATAGCTAAAGAAAATACCGCCTATCAAGGCAATGCCTTCAAAGAAAAACCGTTTTTTCGCTCTCCTCTAAAATTTGAGTGCCGTAAGATAGACGGTTTTGCAATTGGTCGATGGGCGGTTTTACAAAAACATCAACGACACCTCTGAAGTTGGCAGGACAACTTTTTCTCAAAGCAAAAATTCCTATCGGATAATTTGCCGTTAATTATCCGTGAGAAGAATAATTTTGCCGCGGACATATTTTAAAAAATATC
>NW_016157340.1:205855-208304 GCF_001687245.7 Rhagoletis zephyria | reverse complement strand
TCGTTAGCTGAGAAAACGGCTTTGAATTTTTCCAACACCAATTTGGCAAGAGGTCTCTGCGCTTCTATAAGCCGCATGGGCAATGTGTATATTTTTTAATCTTAAAAAAAAATGTAAATGCTATAATCACTTTTTTAAAGGTAGAAAAGGCAAAAAAAGGCAAATACCTTAAAAAAGGCAAAAAAGGCAACATCAAATGTGTATATATGGAATCAGAGAAAGCTAAATCGTGGACATTCTTAATCGAATATACTCTATCTCTTTAGCAGAAAAAAAGGCAATTTCCATAAAATCCGTTCCCTGATAATAACCTTTATATACAATTTTTATACGATTCCTGCATTGTTAAAATGATAAGTATTAGAAAACAAAATGATTATAGCGTTTGAAAAGTAAAATATAAAAATGTGAATATCTCGAAAAAAGGATCAGCTACGATTTTGATCTCGATGGACTTTCAACCCACAAATGGTGTAGAAAAAGACTGTGAAACCGATTTTAGGCACACTTGTAGGTGTTCAATGGGCTACAGNGCAATTTCCATAAAATCCGTTCCCTGATAATAACCTTTATATACAATTTTTATACGATTCCTGCATTGTTAAAATGATAAGTATTAGAAAACAAAATGATTATAGCGTTTGAAAAGTAAAATATAAAAATGTGAATATCTCGAAAAAAGGATCAGCTACGATTTTGATCTCGATGGACTTTCAACCCACAAATGGTGTAGAAAAAGACTGTGAAACCGATTTTAGGCAGACTTGTAGGTGTTCAATGGGCTACAGAACTGCATACTCAGAATCTAATTAAAAACTCGAAATTTTTACGAAAATTTGTTGATTTTTTTTTTAATTACATAAAATTTTAAGGCAGTGTCACTCGATTGGTACATTTGTACAGATTTGTGTATTTTTATATTGGGCTATTGGTACAAAATGAAAAAATTGGGACAATGTTTTTTTTTGTAATCAAAAGCCCTGTACAATACAGCAATCTTTTATTGAAAATTTCNTAATTACATAAAATTTTAAGGCAGTGTCACTCGATTGGTACATTTGTACAGATTTGTGTATTTTTATATTGGGCTATTGGTACAAAATGAAAAAATTGGGACAATGTTTTTTTTTGTAGTCAAAAGCCCTGTACAACACAGCAATCTTTTATTGAAAATTTCAACAAATTATGTTTCGTGATTGGGATAAAGAAAAATATTTGGGTATTCACACAATTGGGATACGATTTGCGCCAAATTTCGGCGAATTCCCAATCGTGTGACACTGCCTTTAAACTGGTATTTATACGGATGTTAATAAAGAATGAACTATAAAAAGCTAACCAAAATTAAATAACAACAAAAATAATATTTTAAAACTTGTCAAAATTTGGTGCGACTATAATTTTTTCGACTACTGTACATAAGTTGCCTATGATTCCTCGGCCGTGCTATCATAGTAGCACAATGCCACTAACATTTGACTTACAAAGAAACTACGGACAGGAATTTCAAAATTTCAACCCTGTTTGTGTTAAATATTATATTTTTTGNTATTTTAAAACTTGTCAAAATTTGGTGCGACTATAATTTTTTCGACTACTGTACATAAGTTGCCTATGATTCCTCGGCCGTGCTATCATAGTAGCACAATGCCACTAATATTTGACTTACAAAGAAAANGTTGCCTATGATTCCTCGGCCGTGCTATCATAGTAGCACAATGCCACTAACATTTGACTTACAAAGAAACTACGGACAGGAATTTCAAAATTTCAACCCTGTTTGTGTTAAATATTATATTTTTTGTCAGTATTTTTCTTTTAATCAATCTATGTTGAAATAAAAGTGAAAAAAAATATTTTGTCAAAACCATGCATCAACGCTTATGAAGAATATGGTCAGGTGAACGCATGCTCGATGACTGGAACTTAAGTGTGCTCTGCCGAATCCACAAGAAAGGCAACCCCGCCATACGCGATAACTACCGCGGGATCAGCCTTGTAAGCATGGATGGATAAGGTCTTATCGAGCGTATTGTGTGAAAGACTGAAGCGCACCGTCAACGAATTGATAGGCCCTTTGCAGTGTGGCTTCAGACCTGGAAAATAACCAGGCTAATAGACCAGGTATTCATAATGCGCCAAATCTTGGAAAAGGAATACGATCGCAACACACCATATATTTGTCGATTTCAAGGCCGCTTTCGACAGCAAGAAAAACAGTTGTCTTAATGCCGCAATACCTGAATTAGGTATTCCCGTGAAACTCATACGGCTGTGTAAAATGACGTTGAGCAATACCATACGAGGTTTCAGACAAGGTGACTCGCTTTCGATTGATTTTTATGCCCGAGCGCACTTGTGCACAAGGGTATTATAACTTTGTTCACATAACGGTTGTTTGTAACAGACAAAAGGAATCGAGATAGATATAGACAAATGTATACATAAA
>NW_016157340.1:178920-205755 GCF_001687245.7 Rhagoletis zephyria | reverse complement strand
AGTGAGAGGAACTTGAATACCAATATATGTATTTAAAACTATTAACTGTTTATCATTGATGTTGATTATCAAATTATCTGATACATTCCACGTTAAACTCGTTGAAAATTATTTTAAAAAAAATGAAACTACCTTCAGTGCCGGCTTTATTTTGACTATGAACACGCCCCGTTATATTCTCAACAGTTTGTAATGAAAGTCTATTTCTTTTTTATTAACCAACTTCCAAAAAAGGAGGAGGTTATCAGTTCGTCGGAATATTTTTTTNTGCATCGGAAAGGTAGTGTCTCAGAGGTGGTCCCATACTAATCTGGTTAAGATCCGATCAGCGGATCATGAGATATATATATATATATTTTTTTTTTTATATGGGAGTTGAAGTCGGTTTTTTTTGCTAAAAATTACTAGTATTGGATCAATTTTAAATTTGCAGCCGCAGAGCTATGTAAGTATGAGGCAAACGAAGTAAATTAAAAATGAATGCAGTCAGCTCATTATACATAGTTCGCTTAAAGCATTTTTCTTTAAGCTTATTTGACCCCAAAACGTTTAATATTTTCGATCAAATTTTAAAAGATGCCGCTGCATTCATATGTATATATTTTCTCTTTGTAATGTATAAAAATTTGTACTACGCGGAAAATTTGAGTACCTCGCGAAATGAGCGAATAAATAAATTATCTTCCGAAAATTTGCACAAACATGTATCACTTTTTGTCTTATGCTACAAACTCTTTTAATGTTGTTCACCAAAATATTCGCAGTCTCTGGCAAAATTTTTTTTGTATCTGAAATCTGGATATATTCGCATGAAACACAAGATTTCAAAATACGCGACTATAACTTTTATGCGAACACTAATGACTACTATTCTGCAGGTGGGGTTGGCGTATTCGTGCGTAGTATTTACGATTGTAATTATATTTCCTATAATTTTTCTTTGCTATCTTCTATGTCAAAACTTCTCGAGAAACTCATTAAAAAAGAGTTCTATCGTTCCTTAAGGACAAACACTTTTTTAGTACGATGCAATTTGGGTTTAGAACTGGACGGTAAACGGAAGATGCTTTGCTGAACTTTTGTTCTTTTATATATACCGAATTAGACAACAAAAAAAATTATGCTGGTTTATTTGTAGATAAAACATAAAACATAGCATTTGATAGGGTAGACCATAAAACTTTATTGGACAAATTGCATTATGCAGGTTTTCGTGGTTTTGTTCATGATTGGTTTAAGTCTTACTTAACAGGGAGAGTACAGAAAGGTTTGTGATAGTTTAAGTAACTCCGTCAAAATTAATTTGGGAGTTCCGCAGGGGTCTGTTTTAGGCCCAGTATTATTTTTAATATATTTAAACTAAATTTTTCCGCTACCTTTTTTTGGAAAAGTTACCACTTTCGCCGATGACCTTGCCATTGCTTATGGCGCAATGAATTATGTCGATTTGGTGGCGGGTGTCAATCATGACGTGCATTTGTTAAGGGCTTGGTTCGCCAAACATAAGCTTATTGCCAGTAAGAAAACGCAGATGATGTACTTCAATATGCATGTAAAAATTTCACCCGACATAGACATTGTGTTCCACTCCACCGACTGCAGGCGTTTCGCTGTACATAGTTTGATGTGCCCTGACAAATCCTCCTTTACACGAACTGTAGCGATATGTGTTTCGCAATTAATAAGGTGAGCGATTTTCAATATCTGGGTGTCTCTGTTGATCAAAATTTCAATTGGGCTTCACTTACTTCACGCTTAAAGTCATACTTGCAATCTACAGCTCGTCATTTTTACAACCTTAGAAGTAGTATTACGCTCTAGTCCACTCTAAGATTCAATATGGTATAAGTTGTTGGGGCGGTGCATCTTCTAATAAGATTCAGCCCCTTTTGACTATACAAAAATGTATTGTCAGAAAAATTTTTAATGTTAGCCGATTTCACCACTCCATGGAGCTATTTAGGGACCTGGTAATTCTGCCAATAAAACACATGTACTACTACACGACTCTAAAGGTATTCTTCCTTCGTTGCGGTTATTTACAAAGCTTAATTTTCGATAGTTATAACTTGAGAAAAAACACGCTAAGCCTTGTTAATGTTCCTACATATCGTACTACTCACTACAAAAACTTCTTTATCATAGTTTCCTGTAAGATGTTTAAGGCCCTACCTGCCAGAATACGCTTAATTAGGAATTTGTGCGAATTTTTAGGAAACGTAAAGGCTTTTCTATTAGACCATTCACTCAATGATATCAAGATTTTGCTCGAAACTGGTACCTTATAAACCGTAAATCTGAAATTTCCACTTCTTGAGGCTTATATTTATGTATCATTCACATAATTTTACTTTCAACTTCACCCCACTCATAACTGTAGTACATTTCCGTTATTTATATTCAAAGATGGCATTCGTCACTATCATAATATATGTTACAGAATGCCTTACTTTTCTTACATTTTAATGTTAGCGGTGTTAATCTTAAGTAATTCTGTAAATTTGTTTGTAAGAAAATGAATAAATAAAATAATAATAATAAATAAAAATAATAATAACTTTTGAAGCAAATGCATCAAAACGGCAACACTGCCGATGACATCGACATTATCCAAAAAAAAAGAAGGGCTACGTCTGTTCTGCCTATTCGGACTTAGATAGAGAAGCAAAGCGAATGGGTCTGGTAGGGAACGAGGACAAAAAGAAGAATCGATTGTAATAACACAAACAGTCAGAGCATAAACGTCTTGGCACCAAAAAGTAGGGCGATTTTGACATTAGCCGTTTGTTTACATTTGTTCGTTTTTTACAATTTGGTGGTGGCTTTTTACTGCAATTTTCTTCATTTTCGCTTGTGACAACGTGTGTACACATAAAGTAAAGAATAATTTAACACAACAACATGATTTATAGAAGAATTTTCGTATTAAAAATGATTATTCATGCGCTCAACAATTACGCGGTTTTCTGCGTTTTCTTCGTTATTTATTTCGTACAACAAAGATGACGTCGAGATTTCGACAGCTTGAAAATAACTTTTTTCTTTCTTTCGTTCGCGCGTGATCTTGTGTCTTTCGTTCATGCTACTTTGGATTGAGTAGACAATTGAGAAGTAAAGTCCTCTCGTGTCGTACAAAAATCACATTGCCTGTGCTGGTGTGTGGCGCGGTACATAAATTCATATGTACATATATGTACACAGGCAAAGATTATTAGCAAATGAAACTTAAATTTATCCACCACACTGTAGTGCAACAAAAACTAGACAACTATTTTTTAATAAAAAATTAACGGGAACGGAAAAGGCAAAATGTGTAAATACCGATGTGCACAGACATGACGCATAGTATGTATATATACATACATACTTATGATATATACACACATACATACATACTTATGATATATACACACATACATACATACATATATGATGTATATGTATCCATTAGGGATGTTTCGAATTTCATATTTTTCATATTCGCGAATGCGAATGCTAGGAATAACATTAAAAGAGCCATAACAAACTTAATTCATCGTTTTTATTACTTAAAAATTTTGTAAATTATTAGAACATTGAACGAGTTCTTAACCTATTCTTCTTCCTATTTGGCGCTGTAACCGCCTAAGCGATTTTGGCCGAGTTCAACAAAGCACGTCAGTCGTTTCCCTTCTGGGCCAACTAGCGCCAATTGGAAATGTCAAGTGAAGTCAAGTCCTTCTCCACCTGGTCTTTCCATCGCAGTGGGGGCCTCCCTCTTCCTCTGCTACCACCAGCGGGTTCCGAGTTGAATACTTTCAGAGCAGGAGCCTCGGTGTCCATTCGAACGACATGGCCAAGCTAGCGTATCCGCTGTCCGGATGTCCATGCCGTTGTAAAGCTCACACAGCTCATCGTTCCATCGTCTGCAGTACTAGCCGGCGCCAACGCGTAAAGGCCCGTAAATCTTCCGCAAAATCTTTCTCTCTAATACTCCAAGAGCCGCCTCATCGTTTGTTGTCATTGTCCATGCTTGTGCGCCATATACCAGCACGGGAATGATGAGTGATTTATAGAGCGTGGTTTTCGTACGTCGAGAGACGATTTTACTCCTGAATTGCCTACTCAGTCCAAAGTAGCACTGTTGGCAAGAGTGATTCTGCGTTGGATTTCCATGCTGACATTATTATCGGTGTTAATTCTGGTTCCCAAGTAAACGAAATTCTCTACTTTTATAACTGTCAACAGTGACGTGGGTGCCAAGCCGCGAATGTGCTGACTGTTTGTGTGATGACAGGAGATACTTCGTCTTGTCCCCGTTGACCACCAGACCCATTCGATTTGCTTCCTTATCCAACTTGGAATAGACAGAACAGACTTCGCGGTTTTTGTTAAGCTAGCAATTGCACGCTATTGTAGTAAATGCTTAACCTATACAGAGTTTAAATCTAGTAGTCAAAGTCCAAAAGGGGCATATTATATTTCAAAAAAAGTAATTTTGCTGCCTCTTCTCCCATGAGGCGATTTCTTAGAGGCTCGTACATAAGGCCGCCTGTACTGAACAATTGCTCACTTGGAGAGCTGGCGGGTGTCACCGAGATGAGCCCGTTTTTCTTTAAGACTTACTTGTTGACGGCCCATCAATGTTGCTTGATATACTACTTAACCGTTTAGCGCCTGAAGCTAAAAGCCGGTTATTGTCCGCACCCTGGTTAGACAGACTTAAAGCCATTTCACAAATATTATAGTGGACTCTCTGCAAATGTACACATTCGCATTCGCAAAAGATTCGTATCATTTGATGCGAATGCTAATGTCAAATGCGAATGCGTAAAATGATGCGAGCATTCGCATAACGAATGCGAATGCAAACATTCGCAACATCCCTGGTATCCATGCATAACATGAATATAACCGCCCTATTCCCACAACACTGACAAAATTCATCATATGACTATTGTCACAATTACTGCGCCTAAAACACAATATAAACATTGTTTCGCCGTTGTCACTTACTCAGTAGGTCATAACAATAAAACTGACAATTGTCATACGACAGCTTAAAATAAATTTGCGGCATAGTATTAGGCGCAGTAGTAAAGGCAATAGTCAGCCGCTGAGTTTTGTCAGTGGTGTGGGAATAGGACGGTAAATCTGAAACAATAGGGGTATTCACGATCCGGTGCATACTGTCTAGCATGGTACATAGATTGGCTAATTTTGTTGTTGTTTGAACACATAAAACAACAACAATCATGAAATTTATGCTATATATGCACCATGCTAGACAGTATTCACCAGATCGTGAATACCTCTAATGTACATTTATTTATGCAATACATAAATAAATTTAACTATAGTCGAACGGCGGAATGTCCCCATATGAAAATATGAAAAATTGGATACGGGAACTGTTATTTAATTATACAAAATTGGAACTCAGATTATATATACACATGTCCATATAATGCCCTCTTGATGAAATTTGGAGTAAATTATTTGCGTTGTTCACGCTTGCCTGGTTATGTTGTTATATTTTTTATACAGTTTACAACAATAACATACACTACAGAATAATAACTTTTAACCAGATAACCTGATAACCAGGCAAGTGTAAACAAGAAGTTGGTGAAGGTTGGAATGACGAAGTGAACCGAGTTTTTCAACGACATGGACATAGTTAAGTGCATAAAAATACAACAATTGCGCTGGGTTGGGCATGGGTAGATAACGAAAGAAAAGTGCAGAAGGACGTGTCTGCACTTGGTATGAATAATTGGCGAAGCTTAGCAAAGGAGAGAGGCGAATTGGCGAAGTTTTTTGGTCGTGGCCCAAACCCATAAACGGTTGTAGTGCCAAATAAGATGAAAATTGTAATAATGATATTAAGTTGTCTTAGCTTGAGATTTTGTTTGACTATTCTATATTTAAGAAACGATGGGCGTTGTCATCCTACGATTTTGACATATTTTAAAATGTGGGAGTACTGCTAAATGCGATTAGTCCTACATTAAATACATTTTTTGATTCATTGTATCATAAAAAATTGGAGCAGGTGCTGGATTCTGTAACTGTGAGTGCACACCGAGTGCAAAGCTCACAACGAAAAACTCACCGAATAAAATGCTGTGAGTTTTGTGTGTACACAATTTTGACATTTAAAACTCATTCTCACAGGCCAACCTAATATTACAGGCGTGAATTTTTCTACGCGCGCACGCAAGCTTTTCACATTTGAGTAACCGAAACACATCCTGAATTGCAAAATGAAGAGTGTATACAATTTTCAGTATACACTTGAAAACTCCCGTTAGGGAATCCAGCCCCTGAACCTCTTTATTAGACACCGAACACTTATCTTAGTTCAAAATTACCGTTGTGTGGTTATTTTTTATGTTATGTTTCACTGAGAAAAGAGTTTAGATATGTCAAGTAAATATGGTTTTCTCAACACATGGCTTGGTTAGTTACATTATTTGGTTATATTTACCAAATCATGCGTTAAGAGAAATATATTTTGCTGCCTTATTTCTGAGTGTACACTCATTTGTTAAGAAAAACATATTTAGCCCTTGTGTTAATATGTACCCAAATTTTCTTACGTTGTCTAGCACCCGGGGTACCCGGGTACCCACACAGTATTTGTTTTACTATTCTTCACAAATCCATTTTGCGGACTGAAATTTGTTTGTCAATATAGAATAAATTAAGAGAATTTAGTAAGAAAAATTTCAAAAATAATATCGGAGTCCCAAAGGCACATGCGAAAATAAATGTATGAATGGACATTGTCTTTACATCTATGTATGTCCCTTTCCAAGCACTTGCTTTCATGGAATTGTACTCTTGTTGGTACTTTGAGAAAAAATAAGCCCTACATACAAAACATAATGGGCCCAAAGAGGGCCTGAGAGCAGTACTCTACCGTATTTGGTGTCCATGAAAGAGTAACTATGTGTTTATACGTACCAAACAGAAATAAACCCGTAATTATGCTATCCACATTGCATTGCGATAAGGCTGTGAACGATGATGATAAGAAGACACCCCATATTATATCTTATTATAATAAGTATAAAGCTGGCGTTGATACCATGAACCAGATGGCTAGAAGATACACAACGAAACGGCGACTTTTGCGATGGCCTTTAGCGATGTTATTCAATATAATAGATATTAGTTCACTCGCTTCATATCTTATTTCCTATAAAAAATAATGCGACATATTCTGGATTTCGTACGAATCGAAAATTTTAAATTTTTTTATAGAAAATGATACTACTGCAAAAGAAAATCAACCAGTGACGGCTGTTTATGCGTCAATTGAGCGAGGAGTTAACAAAACCAATATCTAAAATCGTTTGACAAACAGACAAATAATGAGAAATTATACGACAAAAATCGCCATTGAAAGCATCATAGGTCGTCAAAAAATTACTGTGGATGTTACGCCAAACCCTTCAATTGAACGAAATGCACCAGGAAGAATCGAAGTAACTGGTTGTGGTTTCATTTGCAATAAACAGGAATGTGAACAAGCGTTATGTGATGAACATTCCAAAAACATCATAAAATATAATATTTGATATAAATAAAGAGATTATTTAATCGTTTTTGTTTTCCTAATAAGTTATATAGTATAGTTATTTTTACGGATTACGTGCGTATAATAGAAAAAAACTACAAAATAGACTACCTAAATAATTGGGTACCCGGGTGCTGGTACGGTATACTACATTTCAAGTCGATTATTTTTTTGATAAATAACACAATTTTTTTACTTTCAATTGTCCAAGCTCCTTTATTTAAGCTAAATAACGACGATCCGGAGGATGGGAAAGAAATGTCAACTAATACTCGACTTATACGGAAAAAGGTCCTGTTGTGGGTACCCCTGTACCCGGGTATTAACACAAGAGTTAGTTGACGTAACTAAACTCTTTTCTCAGTGTAGACGTTGGCTAAATTATTCCATTCTCGCAAGGCAGTAGAAAATGAACGGCACAAGACATGAATGAGAAGTACATTTAATATAGAAATTTAGATATGAAACATATAGTATATATAAGTACATGCATATGTACATATGTAAATAAGTATGTAGTGAGCACATTTACTATACTATTTACGAGTATATGTAGTGCAAAAGACATAATAAGGTATAAATTAGCAACTTAGGATAAATACTGAAAGCAAATCAAAAAGTACAAAGACGGCAGAGGATGGGACTAATTTTCAAATATTGCTTGATCTATGTATGTATTTGATTATAGTGTATATGTAAGTACACATGTATGTACGTACAGACATGTGTGTATTTGTATTATCAAATAAAACACCTCTTTGAGGTAAAATTTTCGAGTGACGAAAGCTGAACGAGAAACACAAAATTTATGATATCAATTTCGAGACGAAAATTATACGCATTTTTTAACAGCCTTTTAAACGTACGGAAAATCTTTTTTTATTCATACGAATCGTTGAAAAAGTTCTGTTTTTTGTTTTGTGTTTCTAGCAGTAAACGGAATTTCGCAACGTTCCGAATAAATAAAAAAAGATTTTCCGTACGTTTAAAAGGCAGTTAAAAAATGCGTATAATTTTCGTCTCGAAATTGATATCATAAATTTTGTGATTCTCGTTCAGCTTTTGTCACTCGAAAATTTTACCTCAAAGAGGTGTTTTATTTGATATCAATTATTTTGGGGTAGCAAATTTAAAATCGACGAAAATACAAACAATAAACTAAATGTTTTATTTTTCTCAAATAAATTGCTAAAAATATTCTCTAAATCTAAATTAGGTAATCAAATCGATGTGTCCATTGAAACACATAGTTTTTCGAATACGGAATAAAGCGAAAAAGGATGATCAAGGATATGATGATATCAAGGATAATATGTATTCGAAAAAATTAAAAATTAAAAAAAATATGAGAAATGATAAAAACTTATCAACTAGGTACCAACTTTGGATACAATAAACAACTGTATTCGTCTGATAGTCTCGTAGTTTATTTTTGTTAAGATTTCTACCGGGTGTGGGGCGCACACATGTACTTTTTTTGAGAAGTTTTACTTTTATCACGTGTACGGTATGTGTTGCACTCGTGCTATTAAACTAATGCTTTTTTTTTAAGTAGTTTTGCTCAGTGGCAATTTATACATATGTATGTAAGTAGTAGCGGCACATTGGGTGAACAAAATGCATTTATACATACATATTTATGTACAACTGTAGGTAATATTATACGCGCCTTCACAGGTTGGTTAAGTGCGGGTGATAAACCCATGTAGCATAGTTAAATACTGTGTACATACCTGCAATTAAAATGGGGAAAAATGTTACAATTTCGGCATGTGACTGAAAAAAACTCTAAAATACACATAAATTGTGGTTTCCAAGACATGTACGAAGTGATTAGCACAGCTGCATCCTTCAACTTGTCAACTCACGGGAAATTCCCCGATTTGCAGAGAATTTCGGTTTAAGTGGCAATCGGGGAATGGGCGATTTTTTCGGGGAACTGGGTGTATTTTTATATCTTAAAGTAACCAAATTAGACGGATATGTTAATTTTTAATCATTTGACCCTTTTTGGAGCGTAATTTTTTCAATTTGAATAGCAATATCTCCACAACAAGAATTTTCCCAGATATAAGCTATAGACCAGATGAAAGCTAAGGTTTTGGGCTAGACTTGTGGAAACTTAGAATAAAATCGACTGACCAGTTTTTGAGAAAATGCCCGAAATGTATATTTTCAGCAGCCCGATTTTTAGTTTTCAGGCGATAACGTTATGACATATTTATATTTTATAAACACAAAAGATAGCGTTAGATAGATTGTTTAAAGACCCTTCTACTGATATCCACATCAATGACATGGATTGATGACATGGCCTCAGTGGTAGTTTATGAAATTGCCTTTTTTCGAATTTCAGGCAGAAGCCACGCCCACACAGGCATACGAATCAAAGCATCCTGGAACAAAACCTTCTTAGTTTTTATTGTACATTAATTCCTGAAAGTTTGAAAAAAATTAAATGAAGGTACGTACAGACGCCACATACATACCAAAGCATCTCGTAGTGGAGACACGAACCAAAACACATTTAGCTCTATATCTTTCCAACTGGTAGCCGGAACTCAATATATAAGGTATCGGTTGAAAGGTATTGGCCTACAGAATAACACTAAATATGGTGGGTGTACCCACATGCCCCCTTAAACTGGCAAAAGCAAAAAAACGTTTTTTGTTTCGCAACACTTTAGCCTAATTTTTAAGAATCCGGTTAATCGTTTATGAAGCTTGAATACATTTTCTGGACACACTCTGCAAGACCTTTCCAACGATATCTCAAACATGTCGATTGGACGTCTGGATAAAAACTTCCAAATCTCGTGTATATATAAGCGAGTCATTTCAGCATGCTACTGTGGCTGCTTTCGTCACTCGCGCGCACTGCCGTGCGCTGTGATTAACTAATATAACTCATCGACGAAGTTATTCTCATTAAATAGTTATAAATTTATACTCGTGTACATACATTCATATATGTATATATGTATGTACACACGTTTCCTTCAAATCTAAACAGTCCCTATATTTCTCTCAATTCTTCATTCTTTACTGAGCGTACTTGCCATACAAAGTGGTAAGTGGTTATTTATTTCGAACCTTTATGGCGTACATTACACCACGGCAGATGTGGAAGTTTCGAACGTCGAACGTTTTAGCTGTTGAATTTATGAAATCAACACAAAAATGCTGTCATTATATAGCCAAATAAAAAATCCAAAAGTAGTAATTCGAACGGTAAATCTTATGAAAAAATTATTCAATAGCTAAGTAACAAAAGTGGCAGCGACTAGCACTAAGCCGGGCATATTTATGTGCATATGAATGTATAAAAATTCGACACACAAAAGACATATATGTACATATTTCATGTACGTGAATCCATTTGTAAGCGAGTTTAGAAATCTTGAAAAAGAATGAAATATGAAAAGAAATAGAAATATTAAAAAATGTATACCAACGAAGAAACCAAGAATAAAAGAAAATATATGCTCGTACATACATACATAAGTATATAGTAATGAAACAAATACTTGAAGCGAAGTAAAGGTAAAACATACACGGAAGAGTACGTCGGTAAAAATAATTTAGGGTAACGAAAGCATAGTGAATGTGCGTACATACATAAATATACATAAGTAAATGCACGTGTGAGTGTAAGTGCAAGCATAAGAGAAATTCAAACACATAAATTAAACAAAACGATATGAAACAAGTAAAGAATATATTCAAGTTCTGGCGAAACCGAACTTTATATACCCGGTGCACGTATTAAATATCCTTTCGTTCATTCATTCCACACCCATTTCCCAATATTTCATAATTGTCTTATTTTGTGCTAAAATTCTACTTCACATTCGAACTTTCAACAATTTGGATCCAGTATTTATTTAATGAAATATCGTAGTTTTTGCTTTTTTAACCGACTTCAAAAAGGAGGAGGTTGTCAGTTCGTCGGAATATTATTTTTTTTTATGTATGTTACCGCATAACTTTGGACCACGTTAACCGATTTCGATAATTTTTCATAGGAAAGGTGGTACCTAAAGGGTGGTCCCATACTAATTTTATTTAGATCCGATAATTGGATCGTGAAGAAAGTAACGATAATCTTACATTTTTATATGAGAATTGAAGTCGGTTTTGTTTTTTGCTTAAAAATTACTTGTTCGAAAATACTGTTATGTGGGTATAGGGGGCAACGAGCAAAGATATATGTATTTCTATATCCATCTCTATTTCTTTAGGTTGTTACAAACAACCGTCATGCGAATAAAGTTATAATACCCTTGTGCACAAGTTCGCTCGTGTATAAATATGAATGTTGTTTAGTACCTATGTACCGATCCAAAAATTACGTTAATATTTCAATACATAAAGGAATTTTTACGTTAGTACGTTCATAAATGTGTGCACTAATACTGTTTATAAAATGTAAATGTTTATTTGCATATTCTGACTTCGGTACCAAACCATAGACACACTGTATGTGGGTAAAATCACGAAAAGACGGCTTGTGTACACACTAGTAAGCTGCACGAATACGTTATATGCCAAATACACACCATAGTAGGGCGATTCATGAAACGTCGCAAAGTGGCATTTTTACGGAAATGGCAAAGTTGCGAACGCAACTCCGAATTGCAAGTTTGGCATATGCCCAATTTCTTTAAATGCCGCATATAAGTGAAAAAGAAAAGTTCTTACAATTACATATATGTATTTCGAAGCAGCCATAACTTATATACTTTTTGTGGAAGTATTCGAGGCAAATACACATGTATTGCTACTACATTCAAAGTTCATTCCCTAACATCAGAGTGTCGATATATTGAAAAAATAAAGAGAGATCCGATAAGAGAACCCTGTGGGGAAAATCTCTAGTTCTACATTCAGACCCAGTACTTGTTCGCGATAAATCTCTTTTGCATGTAAGCAACTGGCGAATTTAACATGGCGATGTCCTAGGAAGTGTCAATTGGATGTTGAAATGTTAACACAATTTTAGTTTTGTATTACCAAGCTATGAAAAAACATCTGCGAAGCACAGAATAGAAGCGTATTGGAACGAAAAAGCCGCCGAACACATATCTATGTAAAGTAAACAAACCCCCCGCTGCATCCCTTATTCGATAGTTCCGAACTAGTTCTAAATTCGACAATTAAGATCTAGTTCGTTCTGCATCCGTTTTTCTATAGTTCCGAACCATTTCTAAATTCGTCACTTTAAATATAGATTTCTAGTGAAAAAAACTGAAAAAATTAGTTTTTTAAAAGTACCACTTTTCGCCGATTTTGGCCTGGTGGGGATCTAGTTCCTATCGGACTAGTTCCTTTTTGGTGATAAAGACCTAGTACTGAACTAGAAATTTGATTCACTAGTCCGCGGTTTCCCTGCAGGGAATGTACTCAATATGAACATTTTACTTTTCAAAATTCAGGAGTGGTTCAACAAATTCTTATTGAAAAACAATTCACATGGAAAATTAACAAAAAATTCAATATTCATTAATTCCAATTAACGTCAATTAGCACTGAATAGAAACGAAAACCGTGCTTTATTGGGTTCAGCCAACATGTAAAACACCACCAAGCTTCATGTGTAAATAAGTTTTGGTTAGGAAACACATCTCCTATTTCCCAATTTTTTTCAGATTTCCAAAGAACGTAGAAAGTCGTGCACTAACAGCAAAAATAATGTAAGATTTTTTGAAAACTTACTTTTTGATGCAGAAAATTGAATTTTGAAAAAATTACGCTTGCGTTATTTTCGCAGTTAGGACTCGACCTTTCAAAACGTAGCGAAGTTCCAAAAAGGTGTTCATAATAGTGCATGGTAGTATTTGCTTTGATTATTTAGTTGAAACCAGCTTATTTACATCGAATATAACCTCTGATTGTTATTAAAAATAAATATTTGTATGTACATATACCAAAAGTTGCGTACGTCAGACCGCGTATAATTTGAGAATGGATGGTCCACTTTGAGCTGTTTTTCTGTTGCTTTTCTTTTTTGCCTTGTAAGTTCTTTGTGGTACCATTTACGGTTGATCGATATGAAGAAATTATTTGTTTGTGGAAAAATTAGGACTCGATTGCTTCTAATATGGTAACGCGAATTCTATGATGTTAATGGGCCAGTTTTTCAAAGCAAATTTAAACTTAGATCACGTAAACCGCGTTTATCTAGACGAGCCCAAGCGTTTAAACTAAGTTTAAACCACAGCCGTGCACTGAAAACCTGGCCCTTAGTGTTCGGTCGCGTCAGTCAAATGAGAAGTTCCGTAAGTGTGCAATTACATCGCGCCAGCGACTAAACCGAGCCCATGGATACGGTTTGCCAATATTATATTGCGTCAAAATCTCATTCGGAGACACCAGGATTGTGTTGTGTAGGTCAATGCCCAAATACCTTCGTTGACTCATTTATCGGAACCATTGTGCGATTTACTTTACAGCGACTTGGTAGAATCAATAGGTCTCCACGAATGTCGACAACAGGTTTGCCACTTTGGTAAATTGTTACCAAAATTGGTAGAAAAAATTCGGGTTGATAAAAAGGTAAATTTTTGGTCATTTTGGTAGATTTTTGTTGAATTATTTTGTTCGAAAAACAAATGAAACTTTTCGTTCCCGTTATATTTTTCGTAGTAATCTTTTTATTACAAATTTCTTTCCAAAAGTGCAGTTTACTTTATTGCATTAATTTTGGAACATTTTAATGCACACGTTTTATATACCTACGAATAAATGTATATCGATAAAAGGCGAACATATCGTGCTCCATTCAAAACGCTTTTCCCTGGAATTCCGGGGAGCTTTTGATTGCCTAAATATTTTAAATGATTATTTAAATGAAAAGAAAAAACAGACAAGTATGTAATTACGAACTTTGATTTTTCGCAAAAAAAATTAAATCAACGCAATTTGTTATCAATGGCAATTGTTAAATAAAAAAAAATAGTGGTGGCAAAAAAATTAAAAAATACCAACGGGAATTTTTAGCTGCACATTAATGGTTGTGCTTAATAATTATGGGCTAACCTCCGTACTTTAAATTGTTCAAAAAATTCAGAGTAAAAAGTTCGAAATTTAGACGAAAATTTTTTGAATTTCTCTAAAGATTGTATTTCGCTTGAATCCTTGATTTTCAATTGTTTGGTTAAAGCGCAAACAATATTCTTATAAAAAAAAACCAAAAAATTTTTGCTTAAAAAAATGGTGAATATTAAAAAAAAATCACCAAGCGGTTTTTGAGTCCACTGTATTTAGCTATAATAACTCTAGTTGAAGTTTTTTGAAATGATGAAGTTTTTTCAAATGATGAAGTTTTGTTGTTGCCTTTAGTTATATCACTTTCGTTTTTGGTTGAAGGAAACTGATATGATGCCCTTAATATGATCTCAAATACCGTATAATAAGTTAAATAAAAAGTTCCTTAAACACAATTTGAATTCTTATTGAAATAACTGAATAAACAACAAAACTATAGTTTTTATTACAATAACTAAAAAAAGCTATTTATTGGTAGATATTTTCCAGAATTGGTAGATTTTTTTTAAGTGGATGGTAAATATTTTTTTTCGTCAGTGGCAACCCTGGTCGACAAATACAACTATTCGGCATTTAAGGGAATTTCGTCTATTTAGCCTACATTGATAGGCCAACGATTCTCATCCATTTTGTCTTCATTATCTCGCTCATCTGCGCCTATGCCCCGAAGGAAGAGAAAGATGAGGTATCCAAGGATCTCTTCTATGAGCGCTTGGAGCGCACGTACGAGTGCTGCCCCCGACATGATATCAAAATCGTGCTTGGCGACTTCAATGCCAGGGTGGGTAGGGAAGGGATCTTTGGAACCACCGTCGGAAAATTCAGCCTCCACGACGAAACGTCCGACAACGGACTGAGCCTGATCGACTTCTTCGGGGCCCGAAACATGGTAGTATGCAGTACTAGGTTCAAGCAAAAAAAGATCCATCAAGCCGCGTGGAGGTCTCCGGATAGAAAAACGAGAAACTAAATCGATCATATTGTGATAGAAGGAAAGCACGCTTCCAGTGTTTTAGAAGTACGTACACTCCGAGGCCCAAACATCGACTCGAACCCCAGCCAAGATACGCACCCGCCTCTGTGCGAAAAAAATGTGCGCCCAAATATGCAAGGAAAGCTTAACGTCGAAAAGCTGCAATCACAACAGACAGCCAGCGCTTTCGCTACTCGACTCTCACACCTGCTCTCAGAAAGCATTCTTCAACAAACCGACATATGCGAGCAGTGGAACCACATCTCCCGCTAATTAAATACCGCCGACGAAGAAAAAGTCGGATTTCAGCGAGTCCGAAAGAACAACTGGTACGATGAGGAGTGTCAGGAAGCTGCAGAGAAAAAATATGCCAGTTACAGGGCCAACGCGCGCTATGTGGGACCGCTACAGGGACTTGAAGAGGGAAGCGGTACGTATTTGCCACAATAAGAAGAGAGAGGCCGAAATACATGAGTGCGAAAAGCTTGAAATGCTGGCCGACAGGAAGAATGCCCGAAAATTTTACCAGAGAGTTAGGCGACTTACGGAAGGTTTCAAGACCAGGGCGTACTCCTGTAAGAACAACAATGGCGACCTAGTTACCGATGTTCAGAACGTACTTAAATTATGGAGAGAACACTTTTCCACCCTACTGAATGGTAGCAGCACGGTAAGTTGTGGCGAAGAAGAACCCGAGCCCACCGCCTGACTATGACGAGGTACGAATAGCAATAACGCGGCTGTAAAACAACAAAGCTGCTGGAGCTGACAGCCTGCCAGCTGAGCTATTCAAGTACGGCGGCGAGGAGTTGATAAGGTGCATGCATCAACTCTTGTGCAGAATATGGTCAGATGAACGCATGCCCGACGACTGGAATTTAAGTGTGCTCTGCCCAATCCACAAGAAAGGTGACCCCGCCATTCGCGCCAACTACCGCGGGATCAGCCTTCTAAGCATAGGTTACAAGGTCTTATCGAGCGTATTGTGTGAAAGACTGAAGCCCACCGTCAATGAACTGATTGGGCCTTATCAGTGTGGCTTTAGACCTGGCAAATCCACCATAGACCAGGTATTCACAATACGCCAAATCTTGGAAAAGACCCGCGAGAAAAGGATCGACACTCACCACCTATTTGTCGACTTTAAAGCCGCTTTTGACAGCACTAAAAGGAGTTGCCTATACGCCGCTATGTCTGAATTTGGCATCCCCTCAAAACTCATACGGCTGTGTAAAATGACGTTGAGCAATACCACCAGCTCCGTCAGAATTGGAAAAGACCTCTCCGAGCCGTTCTCTCTGAGCCGTTCGCCACCAAACGGGGTTTCCCTTTCATGTGACTTCTTTAATCTGATGTTGGAGAAGATAATAAGAGCTGCAGAACTGAACCACTTAGGAACAATTTACTACACGAGCGTGCAATTGCTGGCTTATGTCGATGACATCGACATCATCGGTAATAAAAACCGCGAAGTCTGTTCTGCCTTTTCCAAGTTGGATAGGGAAGCAAAGCGCATGGGTCTGGTGGTAAACGAGGACAAGACGAAGTATCTCCTGTCATCAAACAAACAGTCAGCACATTCGCGCCTTGGCACCCACGTCACTGTTGACAGTTACAATTTCGAGAAAGTAGAGAATTTCGTTTACTTGGGAACCNAACTGAACCACTTAGGAACAATTTACTACACGAGCGTGCAATTGCTGGCTTATGTCGATGACATCGACATCATCGGTAATAAAAACCGCGAAGTCTGTTCTGCCTTTTCCAAGTAGGATAAGGAAGCAAATCGAATGGGTCTGGTGGTCAACGAGGACAAGACGAAGTATCTCCTGTCATCACACAAACAGTCAGAGCACATGCATCTTGGCACCCACATCACTGTTGACAGTTACAAGTTTGAAAAAGTAGACGACTTCGTTTATTTGGGAACCAGCATTAACATCAATAATAATGTCAGCCTGGAAATCCAACGGAGAATCACTCTTGCCAACAAGTGCTACTTTGGGCTGATTAGGCAATTGAGAAGTAAAGTCCTCTCTCGTCGTACAGTGATCACACTCTATAAGTCACTCATCATGCATGTGCTGGTGTATAGCGCGGAGGCATGGACAATGAAAGCATTCGATGAGGCGGCTCTTGGAGTTTTCGAGAGAAAGATTCTGCGAAAGATTTACAGACCTTTACGTGTTGGTGGTGGCGATTATCGCAGACGATTTAACGATGAGCTGTATGAGCTTTACAACGATATAGACATAGTGCAGCGAATTAAGATACAGCGGCTCCGCTGGCTTGGCCATGGTTTCGAATGGACAGAAACTCTCCTGCTCTGAAAATATTCAACGCGAGCCGAAATGCTGGTAACAAAGGAAGAGGAAGGCCTCCCCGGAGTCGGCCAAAATCGTTTAGGCGGTTACAGCGCCAATAAAGAAGAAGAAGATGTGAAATTTTGCCAATCGACCTTATTTCCGTTAATCTTGTTACCTGTAGAATCGACAAAATATGTCGTAGATTTGGTAGATGTGGTAGATTTTTACCTTCCTTTTATTAGCTCGGGATGTAACTATGTAATAGTGATGCGCCTAAAAGATGCCACGTTTTCTATTCTCAAGTTACATACCTGATGAAAGTACGAATGGCAATTATAANACGTTTTCTATTCTCAAGTTACATAACTGATGACAGTACGAATGGCAATTATAATAGGGAGGTTTTAGTTTTTTAAACTACAATTTTATTAAATTAATATTTTGATTGTGTACTAGCTGGACTCGGTTGCGCGAGACTTCGCAACGCGCGTATATGGTGAACTGTTATTGAAATAATTTACCGACTTTGGAGGATGGGACGTACCTATACATGAGGGATGAGAGATCCAAAATTTCAGAAAAATATTTTTAAATTTTTCATTGTGCATTTATTATACTTTTCATCAGTAATAAAAATTAACTGAATTACAAATGTATTGTGCATGTCAAAACAAAGTCTCATTGATTTTTCCAGATTTAATTCTACTGTGAGTAAGTAAAATAATTTATTTTTATAGGACAGTCACTAACGAAAGTCATAAAATCAAAGTTTCAAACTTTGTGCAAAAAGAAAAAAATTCTTCAAATTTTCATTNATGATTGATGAGTAAAATAATTTATTTTTATAGGGCAGTCACTAACGAAAGTCATAAAATCAAAGTTTCAAACTTTGTGCAAAAAGAAAAAAATTCTTCAAATTTTCATTAAAAACTTTACCTATTCCCAAAATTAAAAGCAAAATAACAGTCATTGAATGCGATTTAGAAATATAGAAGAAAATAGGTCCAAATCGAAAAATGTTTACCCATTTACATAAATGTATATATGTAGATGCAGCTGATTAAAAACCACGTCCCTTTTCCAATACCTGCCATTTGTCGACATAAGCACGGTATTGAAACATATTTAGCTGTGTTAAATTTCGGGACGTTAGCATAAGCGGTTGGGGTGCAATGGGGTATAGTCGTTGTGCTGGGTATGCAGTTACAGTTGCACGGCTATACTCACTCCCGACTCTTGCGTCCTCGTTCGCGCACTCTGGGCAACGTGAGCAACCCATGTGCGAGATGCGGTAACCAATGACAATGGAGCCTTGGGTCATGGCAGAAAGAGAGGAAGCCTCGGTGGGGCCACTCCGACTTATTCGGTTTAAGAGCTCACTGAAGCCTGCAGCGTCTGTTCACCAGTGGGTGCGGCTGCAAGCGGGTGTCTGTCTTGGAACAAGCGGCTCGCTATATAACCGTGTATTTGGTTGCGAAACCCGTCTCAGCAATCGGTTGTGCGCTGGATTTGGGACCTGCCACGTAAAAACCCCTTCCAGTGAAGAAGCAAGGTAAAGCCTCTCGCTCATCTGCGCCCATGCCCCGACGGTATCCAAGGATCTCTTCTATGAGCGCTTGGGACGCACGTGCGAGCACTTCCCCCGCCACGATATCAAAATCGTGCTTGGCGACTTCAATGCCAGGGTGGACAAAGAAGGGATCTTTGGAACCACCGCAGAAAAATTCAGCCTCTACGACGAAACGTCCGACAACAGACTGAGGCTGATCGACTTCGCCGGGGCCGTAGTATGCAGTACTAGGTTCAAGAAAAAAAAGATTCATCAAGCTACGTAGCTGTCTCCGGATCGAACAACAAGAAACCAAAGGCATGCTTCCAGTGTTTTGGACGTACGTACACTCCGAGGCCCTAACATCGACTCGGACCACAGCCAAGATACGCACCCGCCTCTGTGCGAAAAAAATGTGCGCCCAAATATGCAAGGAAAGCTTACCGTCGGAAGGCTGCAATCACAACAGACAGCCAGTGCATTCGCTACTCGACTCTCACACCTGCTCTCAGAGAGCACTCTTCAACAAACCGAGCAGTGGAACCACATTTCCCGCCCATTAAGTAGCGCCGCTGAAGAAGTAGTCGGATTTCAGCTAGTCCGAAGGAACTTGTATGATGCGGAGTGTCAGAAAGCTGCAGAGTTAGATGCTACCTACAGGGCCACGGTGCGATCTGGCGCAACGCGCGCTATGTGGGACCGCTATAGGGATCTGAAGTGCGAAGCGAGACGTATTTGCCGCAATAAGAAGAGAGAGGCCGAAATACGTGAGTGCGAAGATCTTGAAATTCTGGCCGATGGGAAGAATGCCCAAAAATTTTACCAGAGAGTTAGGCGACTTACGGAAGGTTTCAAGACCAGGGCGTACTCCTGCAAGAACAAGAATGGCGACCTAGTTACCGATGTGCAGAACGTACTTAAATTATGGAGAGAACACTTTTGCACCCTACTGAATGGTAGCAGCAGGGAAAGTTGTGGAGAAGAACAACCCGAGCACCCAGTCTGCCTGACTAGCGAATTTCGTTTACTGGGAACCAGCATTAACACCGATAATAATGTCAGCGTAGAAATCCAATGCAGAATCACTCTTGCCAACAAGTGCTACTTTGGTCTGAGTAGGCAATTCACTCTATAAGTCACTCATCATGCCCGTGCTGGTATATGGCGCAGAAGCATGGATAATGACAACATCCGATGAGGCGGCTCTTGGAGTATTCGAGAGAAAGATTTTGCGGAAGATTTACGGTCCTTACGCGTTGGCGACGGCGAGTACCGCAGACGATGGAACGATGAGCTGTATGAGCTTTGCAACGACATGGACATAGTGCAGCGAATTAAAATACAGCAGCTCCGTTGGCTTGGCCATGTCGTTCGAATAAATACCGACGCTCCAGCTCTGAAAGTATTGAGCTTGGAGCCTGCTGGTGGTAGCAGAGGAAGAGGGAGATCCCACTGAGATGTAAAGACCATGCGGCGAAGGATTTGGCTTCACTTGGCATTTCCAATTGGCATCAGTTGGCACAGAAAAGAAACTGACGTGATTTTTTGAACTTGGCCAAAATCGCCTAGGCGGTTACAGCGCCAAATAAAAAGAAGAAGAAGAGTATAAGCGGTTCCAGAGATAAGCGATATGAGATATTCTGTTTGTGTGGGAGGTGCCAAGCCCCTTTTTCAAATACCTGCCACTTTTCGACATAAATATATTATCGACAACACATGTAGCTGTGTCAAATTTCAGGAAGTTAACATAAGCGATTCTACAGAAACGCGATATAAGAATTTCGGTCTGTATGGGAGATGCCACGCCTCTTTTCCAGTGCCTACCACTTTTCGTCATAAGTAGGTTAGTTACAATTTATGTATCCATGCCCAGCGTAGTTGGTTTTATGTAGATTGGTGCACTCCAAAGAGGGGTTTGAACATTTTATTGTGAGGTATGGTTGTATGAATATGTGTATATATCCATCATTCTCCTAGTGTATAAGAATTTTAGGAATATCTCGGCCACAGGGCCAGCTATCGTGTAAGTTTTTAGTCCAAATATTTATTTTCAAGTGGCTAAATTGTGTTCTAAATATGAGCCAAATCGGCAAGTAAATGCAATTTTTAGGAATATCCCGATCCCTGCGCCACCAAGCGAGCAGATTTTTGATAGGAATATATCTTTTCAAGGTACTGAAATATGTTCCAAATATGAATCAAATCGGTCCAGCCGCTTAGTAGTTTAGTGACATACAATATAAAGAAAACTCTATGGAATTGTGAAATTGTGACGTCTCAGCTTTCCTCGTTTTTTAGCAATAACAAAAAGTTTTGAATGTTTTTATTTAGTCGAAAAACCTTCCACACAGAAGGTCCAAAAAAGTACTTTTTACAAAATTGAAATTGATTCAGCCGTTTGGTCAGGCATCGCCGTCAATCGAAAGACATTTAATTTTTATATACAATGAGGGAAAAAATATTAAAATCAAATAGAAACGTAATTGATCTTACTAAAAACGTCAACGAAAGTACTGTANGATCCCTGCGCCACCAAGCGAGCAGATTTTTGATAGGAATATATCTTTTCAAGGTACTGAAATATGTTCCAAATATGAATCAAATCGGTCCAGCCGCTTAGTAGTTTAGTGACATACAATATAAAGAAAACTCTATGGAATTGTGAAATTGTGACGTCTCAGCTTTCCTCGTTTTTAGCAACAATAACAAAAAGTTTTGAATGTTTTTATTTAGTCGAAAAACCTTCCACACAGAAGGTCCAAAAAAGTACTTTTTACAAAATTGAAATTGATTCAGCCGTTTGGTCAGGCATCGCCGTCAATCGAAAGACATTTAATTTTTATATACAATGAGGGAAAAAATATTAAAATCAAATAGAAACGTAATTGATCTTACTAAAAACGTCAACGAAAGTACTGTATATTGGTAAATATTCAATTCAATTACGCGCATATTAAAATGACCGCGTTCGTCCTGAAAAAGCATCCGTGAAGTGAATAAGGTAAATGCACGCAATTGCGGGGTAGTACGTTATTCCGTTGAATTCCTATTTTTTTATTTAAATAAAGAATTGGTAGAAACAAAAAACTATCTCACTAATTCGTTTTGTCATTAAATTAAACCCTAAAGAAATTGTTGAGGTAATTCCGTACTATAGTTTTATTAACCTAAACGTTAATATTTTAATGTTAAATATCTGTGGTTCACTACATTCTAATGAATTATTGACATTATAGAATTTTTGTTATTTCTATTATTTACAGTAAAATGTTGAAAATGTATCAAAAATTTAATTCATTATCATTATTTTGAGATCATATTTATAATTACCAAAAAAACACGATGATATGTAATAATTTAAGGTTAAAATGGCTGTCAAGGATTTATGTTCTTTCAATTGTACGTGTTCTTTATTCCGTGCTATACCACGCATTTACGTTAAAGCTGTAAGAAGAGAAGGACGTATTTGCGGCGCAGCATTTTACACTAGCATTTCATTGAATTCGGTTCAGAAATTATTAAAAAAACGCTTATTTTTGTTAGTAAATAATTTAAAATTTGTATTCCACTCGCTGATTATTACATTAAACGAGTATAATTTTATTTTACATAAAAAATGGCAAAAAATCGCTACTCAAAATAAGATTTGGCCGCAGCTCTGAATAATATCAATAATCAAAAATTTAGTATATGTATATAAGCTGCAAAATTGTACAAAATACATGATCAGAAGCTAAGGGATATTTTCTCAAGTAGGTTTTAAAATTTATCAGCCCATTAGACACAAATTTTTAGAGTAGAAGAGTGTTACTCATGTGTTCATGGCTTATGATTAACATGCTTTCCTGATCCTTTTTTATATAAAAAATCTTTTCATATTTTCATTTGATAGCTAAATTTTTTTCTATAAAAAAAAAAAAAATGGTTAGCGCTTCTGACTTTGCACATCGATGATGCGGGTGTGATCCCTGCTGCAGTCTAGAAAAAAGAAGTCTGATGAGGAGATGTGGTGATCTCCGGAATAGCTGGTATAACTTCTATCACTTAGACTTTGTTGCTTTTTCAATTTTCTCTAATAAACAAAATCGTGGTACAAATCTCAATAACAATATTAAAAACAAAAAATTTTGAATGTTTAAATAATTTCTCAGAAACTATCAGGCCTATTGAAAAATAATGCGTACACGTTTATGGAGAGTTTTTTTCTTTCATATGCCCTATTTTGTATTAAGGTTGCTCAATTGGTCCGTAAAATATACGTGATTAAGTGGAACCACTTTTTTACCTGAATAACGGTAAATTGCAAATCTCTCGGGCGATTCTACATAGGAATTGGATAGGGGCTTCCTTGGAGCAAAAAAAAAAATACAAATTTGTGATCCAGTGTTATTTACGAGGAAGAAAAATTTCCCGGGACGATGAAAATGAGTGGAACAAATTGGCGCTGGCCTGACAAAGTGGACGTGCGCATCTGCGATGCTTCAGATGTCCTGAGAAGATTGGAATCACCAGTATTACTTAAAAGCCGCTTAGTTTATGCATTTAATGATTTAAGTTTTCAAAAGTAGTTGGTAGAAAAAGAACTGCTATTGCATTGTACTAATTATTCCATTGATTTTATATTTTTGTTTAAGTTCGGAACTAGTCAAATAATTTTTAAGAACATTGAATCTTATTTATTTTGAAAGTTATCTTAGAAATAACTTTTATTTGTGATTAAGTTTTTAAAAACACAATTTGTACAAATTAAAATTTTCGGTAAAAACAAATTTTGATTTTTGCTTAAATTAAAATTAATTTTTTAAGTTAAATAATAAAGATATCATCATTTTTATAACATGAAATCGGTATATTTATTGCATGGCCGGAATTAGGAACACATTATCACGGAATTAGTTACATCAAAGAATATTTGCCACGGATTTAGAGACATATTAAGGTTTCATTAAATTTATTAATATAAATTATAATTCTAGTTATTTTCCTTTACCGATAATTGGAAACTAATCTTAGTTGATCGAATTAAAGGTACACAGTGAAAATGATACAGGTAAAATGCAAGTTTTTAAAAGAAATTGTAAAATAAAATTTTTTGATATAATTTTACTTCATACAAAATAAAAAATACAGTATTTGTAGTTACGACTTTAATACGAAACATTCGCAAAACAAAAACGGCCGTTATAATATATTCACTTTTTCTTACTGAGGAGAACAAACGACATTAAAGAAATAGCGTCAAAAATGCGTATTGTAAAAACTCAAATGAAACATTTTAGAATATTTTCCCAACAAGTTGTAGTGCGACACAATTTTCAACAAGCAAAAAAAACTAGAGATTTTTAAAATAAAAACATTAATTTATTTTCAGTCAATTAGGTATGAAAAATATTCAAAACTAAAATCTTTTGCATTAGAATTTAAAAAGCTACCTAGGATAATGAAAAACTTTCATATGTTTGCATCATTTGTCGGAAAAATTGTGTTCAGATAAATAAGTTACTTCAATCTTCAGAAAAGGTGATGAAGTTATACAAACAATACTGCCATTCTAACCCCTAACTACATATAAGGGACATTGGTGAACTTCTTTGACCGAAAAAAGCTTTGGTAAGAGTAACTTACAAAAACAAATTCTTATGGGTTATTAAATAATAATTTAAAAGTTTCTTAATTTAAATTACAGGATTTGACCAGCGTGAAGCAAAATTAGCAGGCCCAGCTTGGAAGTCAGGCAAGAACATCTGTATGTATGTATATAGTAATATGTAAAACATCTGTATTTCATTTATTAAATGTTGTAACTTATTTATAAGTATATGTATATCAATATATTTTTGACAATGTGTGTACCAAACGACTTGTTGTGATTTAATAAAAATAAAGTTTGAATATCATATTTGAAAACTCATATTTTTAAAATGAAGAAAAAACATTTTAGGATTTAATTTCAACATGCGCATATTCAATTATCAAACTATCGTTTTTAAAAACGATTTGGAAATGTTCGTATCAAAAACCAAAACATGGATTTTGGAAATTGAATTGAAAATTTTCGTACTCAAAATTCAAATAAATATTGTAGGTGCAAAACCTGGGTCAAAACGTTTTAAAAGTAAAACGTTCCATACAAATTTGAAAACGAAAATTTCTCTGTGTAACATATTGATTTTTTAATTTACATTTGGTAGTGTCAACGCAAAAAAATTAAAACGTCAGAAAAATCCTTAGTACCCGGAATTATGTACATTTACCTTAATCAAGATAAAAACTAAAAAAAAAGATATTTAATTTGCATATTGCCTGCAGTGGAATTCAAACCCTGACCATCTCTGGATATCAACAAATTGTGGCAAGCATCTTTGGTCCCTGTTGGACCATGTAGTATATTTGTGGTATATTGGAGTACTAACAAATGCTGTAGCCAGTGATCGGACTTAAAAAAAATTTGTGTGGTAGAATCTGGAAAAAATGTGGTAGATTTCAAAAAAATGTGGTAGATCTCAGGTTTTGGATCAAACTTTGTACAAAAATTATTAAAATTCTGCAAGGTTTCACCTTAATTGCAAACATTTAATTAGAATCTAAAAAAATAATTTTAGCATAATAAAGTGCAAGATGAAGCTTCTAAAAACTGCGTTGAGTTTTGGCAATTTTTTTCCTTGACAGTGTAAAGCAGTTACTTACATATCAAGATATTTTTCGAACATATTTTGAAAGATTTCTGCAACCTTGCGGAGTGCTGCCAGCTCTTCTTTTTATCACATCACGATGTAGCGAACAAATGTGACACGTTCCAGAAACCGCTACTTGGGATTTGCCGATTTTGATAATTCTCAAGTAAAAGTAAACAGTGCTTTAGAAACTTTAGATACACTGAAATTTTCTAATATTTGCACAAAAATCGCCGTTTTTTAACATTTTTGCTATTAATTCTTTTTAAAAATCATATATTTGGCAATTTAACACAATAAAACCACGTTTCCTGTCGAAAAATTGAATACTGAGAAAATTTACTATTTTACAGTTTATTTTATCCTCCCATTCTGCCTGTTGTTAGCAGTGTTGCCAGAACTTTTTGGGCCGACCGGCTAGATTGGCAAAAAAAAAAGCGGCTAAAAACGGCTAAAATGTTTTAGTGAAAATTCACATGCTTTATTTAAATAAATCGGAAGAAACGAAAGACTAGTTAACACCATTAATTTATATCGAGTGTATATTCCTCATCATCAAATGAATCACTATTGTATATATCACCTGAATTCATTAATTTTAAGAGATCGTCATCTACAGTAAAATTATGGCAGCATTTTTCTTCACGTTTTAAACCGTATCTTATATATAAAATAGCGTTTAACGTTTTAACGCACATTGGATTTCTTTGCTTAGTTTTTAT
>NW_016157340.1:172379-177138 GCF_001687245.7 Rhagoletis zephyria | reverse complement strand
TATATTCATTGAACTAAATATTCGCTCTACTTCTGCATTACTTATAGGCAAAACAAGAAAACTAAAAACTAGGTTGCAAAGGTCAGCAAAGGGTTTTCTCCTAGGGCATTTCGAAATTGATAAACCAGACCTGGGAATATGCGAAACCCCCTTTTTAGACTTGATATAGCGCCAGAAACATTTTGGGTTACTTTTTATACTAGCTTCATAGTTACCTATATAGTTATTGTAACGAGCTTTATTTAGCTTGGCAAATTGGTTTTTGTACATAGTATATAACTCAAAATGTTTTAGATCATTGGTTAATCTGAACTTCTTAAAAAACTTAGTTCTCAAGTTCTTTAACCGCTTTAGTTCTTGAGAGAACCACAGGAGCTTATACGGTAGTTTTTTGAAAATTGGTACATTATATTTACAACAATCAAAAATTATATTTTTGGACACGAACACAAGAACACAAGAAGCCGCATCATCAGAGCCAAGCATATCATCCCAATTAATATCAGCGAAAATTTGATCTAAATAAGAAAATTCGCAAAGTTTAAAGTTAAAACTGATTTTCTGAGTAACATTAGGGCACTCGAATTATTTAAAAAATTCAATCTCGAGCATTAATGGAGAATGATGCATGTTTGGCTGCGATAAACAAGATGGAGCATGATACAAATTGAATTTTACATTGTGGCTAATAAAAATAAGGTCTAATAGACGATTCAGTTTATTGTAAAAGCAAATTATCTGTGATAAACCGCAACCCAAAAAGTTGTCAATGAAATAAGCCTCTAAGGGGCTGACTAAATTAGTCGGTGTAAGATAAATATTATTATCTAAATGTGTCCAGGAGATATTGTTTAGATTAAAATCCCCAAATACGCAAAGCTGGTGCTATTGTGAAGCGTCATTACGTTATGGACATGTGCTTTATAGATGGCTTCATTGCTAGCAGGAGGAATATATGATGCGCATAAATAGAACATTCCAGAAACACATTGGACCCGCGCACATAGTTGTTCCAGTAAAGAGTCATTGAACTCCAGTACAATAAGCGACGCGTTGAGCTCACGACGGGAAGCAATCAATACGCCTCCACCCCTTCCGCAACCAGTCTTAGCCGGGTCACGATCCTTGCGAAAGACATCATACAACTTCAGGTCAAATAATTCAGCGTCGAAAAATTTAATATTGAGCCAAGTCTCAATAGCTACGAAAATATCATACTCTAAATGTACACTAAGCGATTTATGAAAATAAATGCTTAAGCTTTTATTGTAACATATACATGTATATATGTATGTGTGTGTGTTGTCGCCGCTCTGCATGCTTGGGATGCGTATGTACACTTACATATACGTACTCAGATGTGAACNACTACGAAAATATCATACTCTAAATGTACACTAAGCGAGCGTAAATCGTCGCATTTTGTGCTAATTCCAGAGGCGTTATGAAAATAAATGCTTAAGCTTTTATTGTAACATATACATGTATATATGTATGTGTATGTGTTGTCGCCGCTCTGCATGCTTGGGATGCGTATGTACACTTACATATACGTACTCAGATGTGAACGGTCCAATACGTGCGTAATAAATTTTTGTATGAAAATATTATTTTTAAACGATAATCAAATATAAAGTATGTATTCATTTTTACTATGTATTATTTCCCTCAGTGTATATAGATACAATACATACATACAAGCTTAAACAGACGGCAGCGTTTATCCGGATTAACTCGGACTTAACCCGGATCAACTGCAGTTAATTCCCGAGTTGATCCGGATCAATGCTGCCGTCTGTTCATGTATTTACATATGTATATCATATGCGCATAGCATGGAACCCCTATGTAAATAAGAATTAAGTATTTGTACATGTTTTTCACACTTAAAATCTCTACAGTTCGGGCAAACGTATATTTTTCGTATGTATACCTAATTAATTCATTGGACATTGGAAAGAGCTACGACTAATTCGCAAAGTGTTCCATATGCACACTGTGCGCCATTTTTGTATATAATTCCTTTCTGCGTCGTTGGCGGCCTTTGCCCGCGCTTTAAAAAAAAATAGCTCTTATATAACGTTTCCACGATTCGTAATTCGCTCTCTCATTCGTAATTTGCTCTCCCATTCGTCATTCGCCATCCAATCACCCTTCGAATTACGTAATTCGCAAAATTTTGAGAGCGAATTACCTCATTTGTAGGTAATTCAGATCGTATTACCATGCGAATGACGAACGAATCGGTGCCTTCTCTAATATTTATCGGAAATATATCGAAGTTTTCACCGGCCTGGTCGCATTTGCTGACACTTTTTCTAGTTGCTGGAAAATTAATTAATAAAATATTCTCTATATAAATTAAAATCTTTGATGAATTAAATTTTTGCTCTGTCTTCGATATTTTCAGTACAAAAAAAAAATAATAAATAGCGAAGAACAAGAACAAGAAGTAGAGCTGCCAAGCGAATTACTAATGTGTTTCGTGGAAACAGGGTAATTCACGAATTACTTAGCGAATTACGAATCGTGGAAACATCGTATTATCAGTCCAACTCCGTCTACGCTGACCACAGTATTTTTCCGCAGAACTCACCTCGGAATTTACAAAAAAACGCATATTTCAAACCGAATTAATTAATATATATTAATTACACCCTATTCTGCAACACTTTCGTATTCGGATTTTCCTACGAATCGTAGAAATGGTATGCTGCAATCTGAATCGCATCTTCGAACTTGTGTGTGAACGTGTTATTCGCACGTCCGGTATTGAGCGTAAGCATCGAATCCACCTCCACTATTTCTCGAGTTCCTTCGACTTAATTGGTTCGTCCCACGAAACGCCCGATCGCCATATTTCCTGCATCAAAATTTTTGCATAAATTATAAAAAATCCCAAAAGTCCGAGGGGATCGAACATCGTCATTACAATTCGCAGAAGACGTCATTCGGAATCTTCTCGAAGAATCACAGCAAATCGGCCCCTGGAGACCACCACATTCCAAGAACCTTTTCGTGGCGTTGGTCCGGCTGCTCGATGTACTTATCAGCTTGATCTTCCTGACCGGTCAGTGCTAATAAAACCTTACTGGAGTTGGAAATCCAATTCCGCATTTCAAACTNTCGTCATTACAATTCGCAGAAGACGTCATTCGGAATCTTCTCGAAGAATCACAGCAAATCGGCCCCTGGAGACCACCACATTCCAAGAACCTTTTCGTGGCGTTGGTCCGGCTGCTCGATGTACTTATCAGCTTGATCTTCCTGACCGGTCAGTGCTAATAAAACCTTACTGGAGTTGGAAATCCAATTCCGCATTTCAAACTTACCATCAGCGTGGATGGCACGTACAGTAGTGGCCAGCTTAATCGCAACTGACTGTGAGTTCATATCGTCTTCCAGAGAGACACTTTGCAGCCAATCATCAACAAATGTGTGGACTGCCGCTGGGTGCTCTCGCTGGAAGCGGCGCGCATTCTCGTTCTTAATGTTGTTAGCAAGGGAGGGCGAACATGTGGCACCAAATATCATCACTTGAATCACATAAACGTCAGGTTCTTTCGATACATCGTCTCCTCGCCAAAGGAATTTTTGTGCCGTCTGATCTTCCTGTATAACACTCACTGATCAGCGCTCCAACTAAGGACTTCAACAGGTCCGGGCCTTTCATAAGCATGGAATTCAACGCCGTCTTGTTTATCGCCGCTGGAGCATCCCATACCAACCTAGTTTTATTTTTGTTTACGTTGGTAACTGTGAACATTGGAATGTACCAGGACTTTCCGCCAACCGAGACCTCTGCTTTTGCCAGCTTTTTTATGTAGCCCTTTTGTTCGTAGTCGCAGATGGTGGATACCATAAAGTAGGAAAACTTCGGTGCGTGCGGGCTCTGCGAGGAAATGTATAGCGCGACTGACTGTGAGTTCGGATCGGATTGTGTAATTTCTCCTGTCCATTGCAAGCAGAGTTCTTCAGTTGGCCGTTCAAGGCCCAGATCGGAAGCCAGTTGATGCTCCATGATNCGTTAAGAATAGGATTGCGATTCATCTTTGCTTCAAGGCATTGTAGCGGCCGCCGCGCCATCGGAAGAGAGTCAGGGAGTTCAATCTGGTCATACCTCCAAAGTAGCCTCGTTTCCCAGCGTTTTTCCGACACGAGGTACTTTTTTATTGATGCCATTATACGGCGGGAGCGCTCATCTTCCTTTGATGTAAGTTGGGCCATTTCACGAATGCCGATAGATTCCAAAGAGAAATGTGACTTTACAAGCTCTTCAAGCCGGGTGTCCCTTTGAGAAGAAAAAATATCCAGTATTCGTTGCCTATTTTGCATCTTGCCGCAATTAGTACATCGTCGGCGCCTTTTATGATTTCTTGAGGTAGAGCGAGCTTCAAATTGTCGAGACCGACAAGAATTCGAGCTTGTGCTGCACAGTAGGGAGTGATGGGCAGATTCTTCAAATGACTACGAGAAGTGATTGTTTCGCTTTCCAAAGACTGCACCGGAAGGTTGAGGCTTGCTACGGTGCGTACGTTTGCCAAGGAAAACTTCGGTGCGTGCGGGCTCTGCGAGGAAATGTATAGCGCGACTGACTGTGAGTTCGGATCGGATTGTGTAATTTCTCCTGTCCATTGCAAGCAGAGTTATTCAGTTGGCCGTTCAAGGCCCAGATCGGAAGCCAGTTGATGCTCCATGATAGTGCAGGATGATCCCTCGTCGATAAAGGCGAACGTGTTAAGAGATCGCCCTTGATTGT
>NW_016157340.1:109874-157740 GCF_001687245.7 Rhagoletis zephyria | reverse complement strand
TTATGATTTCTTGAGGTAGAGCGAGCTTCAAATTGTCGAGACCGACAAGAATTCGAGCTTGTGCTGCACAGTAGGGAGAGATGGGCAGATTCTTCAAATAACTGCGAGAAGTGATTGTTTCGCTTGTTTGCCAAGGAAAACTTCGGTGCGTGCGGGCTCTGCGAGGAAATGTATAGCGCGACTGACTGTGAGTTCGGATCGGATTGTGTAATGTCTCCTGTCCATTGCAAGCAGAGTTCTTCAGTCGGCCCTTCAAGGCCCAGATCGGAAGCCAGTTGATGCTCCATGATAGTGCAGGATGATCCCTCGTCGATAAAGGCGAACGTGTTAAGAGATCGCCCTTTATTGTGCAAAGTAACAGCAATATAGCGAAACAGTGTATGCTTATTTTCCTTCCCATGAAAGAGCACAGCTGAATTTTGAAGAGTTCCACCCTGAGTATCTTTTGAGTTTGTACTGGAACCCCGATCCTGATATGGCGAGTGCAACATTGTGCTATGAGCTTCCTGGCACCCATCAACTCTGCAACGCTTCTTTGAATGGCAGCGGCGAATAAAATGCCTCCCAAAATAGCGGATACACAATTTTGCTTCACGAACGAATCGCCACCTCATGTCCCTTCCTAATGCATGAAAAACGCTACATTCAGATAAACGATGAGCTTTGAAACATTTTGGGCAATTACGTCGTTCGGGCTCACTTTCAACTACATCGTGAAACATAATTCGCTCTCGTTCTTGCCTACGACTTGATCTTCGTTCCTTCGTAGCTTTTGAAAGCTAAAGTAAATCCCTTTCAATTGTGGCCACTGAGCCACAATTACCCCTTGACCTTAAAAAAATTGGTCAAAAGTAGTGTTCTTCGAAAAAAAACCATGCAAAATACACGGGATTTATTCCAAAACAAAAAAATTATGTATTTTTTGTTATACTAGTATTATAGATTTTGAGACGAGCAACACGATTCCACTGTTCAAAATTCGAAGAAAAATTTGAACACCTTAATTTAAAAAATGCATTATTTATTGCATTTTTTCTATTTGCATGTAGCTGTGCATCCTTCACTCAATTTTATATCCCTCGAACAATAAGTGCAATTCAAGACCTTTAATTTGAGCCAAGGTAGAAGCCTCTAGGCCCTCTGAGAGCCAAGTTATAACAATTCTAAACCAAACTTCGAAACTGCTATACTAGTTTTTACTCTGAAATTAGAAAAAAAATTGCGTAAAATCTAGAATGAAATTTCGAAGTTTAACTTTAGAATCGTAATAATTTAGCTCTCAAAGGGCCTAGAGACTTCTACCGTGGCTTAAATTAAAGGTCTTGAATAGCACTAAAACTGACTTGTTGTTCGAGGGATAAAAATTGTGTGAAGGATGCACAGCTGCATGCAAATAATAAAAAATGCAATATATAATGCGATTTTCAAATTGAGGGGTTGAAATTTTTTTTGGCTTTTTAAACAGTGGAATCGTATTTCTCGTCTCACAATCTATAATATTGGTATAATAAAAAATCCAAAAGATGTTTTTTTTTAATATATCCGTTGGATTTTGCATGTTTTTTTTCAAAGAACACTATTTTTGACCAATTTTTTTAAGGAGTGAGTGTTGCTCAGTGGCAATGTTTTTCCTTCAAAGGCAATTGAATTAGCTTTCAAAGCCATTTTGCTTCATATCAAAATATTGCTTCTGTCGAAAGCGCTACGATTAATTGGCATGAAGTGTTAAAAAAGCACACTGTGTGCCGTCGAGTTAGCTCGAATATCTTATTTTTCAGTCGAGAAATGTAATTTTGAAATTTTAAAATTACTACGGTGTATTTTTCTCAAAAACATATGACTCAAAACATATGATTTGTAAAAATATAATTCATTTATAAACAATATATAATATAATAAAATAAAATGTCTATTATACTAGGGCGTACAAAATTTTTTATTCTTATTTCGCCAACAAGACAACGTTATATCAGCCCTTGAATTCTGCATAAAGTTTGACATATTTGCATTGTAGGTTAAATTCGAAGGGTGAGATGCCACAGGTACTGAATGGTTGAGCGTACCGTTTGTTTGTGCGCCATGTGTGATCATACCCTGCAGGGAAAGCTACTAGTTGTGAACTAGAATTCTACCAGTTTGCGTTTCAGCCCAACTAGTTCACGTTCTATCCTTTTTCAATGTTAGCGACTGGTATTTTTAACATTGCGATGTCCTACGAGATGTCAATTGTCAGGCTATGCATCAGCATCTACTAGTAGAAATACTAGTAGCATCATACCAGTTGATGAGATAGTCTGCCAATTCATCCCCNTTTTCTATCGAAAATATAAATGTCCTCCTTTCTCCGTTTCAAAATCTGGCAACCCTAGCTGTGGCGCCTATTTGGGCGTGTGCGCCGGTTTCTGCGTCCCGATCGTTGGATGTAAGAGCGCTTAATCCCGGAATTGCGTTAGATGGCGTAGGAAGCGATGCACCAGAAGCATCGGACTGGGCACTTGATAGTGCCCCTGATGCGGCAGATGGCGGTGCTTCTTCTTCTTTATCAACCACTTCGCACCACGGAAAATGTGAGGTTATGAAATTGCAATGCGGTGTAGCCAAAAGCTACCGGATGCTTCTCCCAAGCAGAAGCCTTCAAACGCGTACGCGGGATGTGGAGTTTTATTTCTCAGGAATTTCTTCTAGAAATTCTGGTAACCAAAGTATTTTAGACGGCGGGCAGAAAAACAGTATTTTTCGCTTTGCAGTTTGCAGAGTCCCTAAGATCTGGAGTTTATTAAGATCAAAACATTCATTACTTTCAATCTAATTCCAATCATTAATTTCAATTTAATTCAACATATTCAATATAAATTTTAATTCTTACACTTGTGTTTGGTCGTATAAAAGCCCGTTACTGTCACCCAAAATCCGTGAATATGAAAGGTTCCAATCACTTCTGCTCGTACCGGTGGTCCAATAGAAAAGAAGCTAAAATTTAATTGCCAGCGCAAATGTTTCACAGCTGCTCATGAAAATGGAATACGAAGAGAGAGAAACAGTGTTGGACTTTAAGATCAGTGATGTACTTTTACGATCAGTGTTGGACTTTCAACATGTCTTACGCACAAATGAGTAAGGGTAATTTAATTAACTCGGCGACTACAGTATTGCTGCGGTGCGCCGCTCGCCACTCAACATGTACTATATTTAATAAAAAAAATTTTGAAAAAGTACTAAAAATTTCAAAATGTTGGCAACCCTAATTTAAGGTGACAATGCAAATATGCAATAATTATCCAAAACGAAAGTACAACTCATGGACATTATTACAAAAATGCATTTATGGTGAGAAGTTTTCAGCTTTCAAATACTCATTGGATGTCCCACCCATCACAGCAAAATTTGTTTTTTTTTTTACCTGCCTTTAAGCTTCCCTTAAGCCTTAATAAATATTCATAAGAAATCGGCAGTGTTCATTTTACTTACGAACTATGTGTCCTCAATAGTGACTCGTTTAACCCGTGTTAAAGAGAAATTACTTTGAGTTTGAGCAAAAACGAGTTAAAACGTCCCGCCCGTCACATTGGAATACCACAATAATAGTGTTGGGAAGTATCGTGTACTTTTGGGAATCGAGTTCTTTTGCATCGATACTTTTAAGGATCGGACATTTTTGAGAGTACTGAGTACTTTCTTTAAATATACACAGGTTGGTAACATTTCAATTCTTAGCGTAGAAGTTTCGCAAGCTGGCAGCACTTTGTTCAAATTAATATATTAATCTCAAATTACGTCAAATAATGGCTAACTGAGCTGGGTACAAGTATTGCACTTGAAAATTATTGAAACTTGAAATAGAGTACAATCGTTTGTGAATACCGGTTAATGTAAATAGAACTGAGTACTTTAAAACATCTATTCGATACTTTATACTGAGTACTTTTAATCGATCCTGGTTACATGTATAAAAATGATGATTGGCAAAAAGAATTTTTGAATTGATCATAACTTTAAGTACCTGAGTTCTTAAGAGTACTCTAAAGTCCTCAGTATCCATACTTTTAAGAATCGGGTACTGTCGATCCTTTTGAGAATCGAGTTCTGAGTACTTTTGGTGTCGATACTGCCCAACACTAGAGAATATGTTACATATTACCATTTTTTAAGAGCATTAGGCCCTGGACCTTTTCTACTTTATGTAACCTTGTGGTCAGCTAATTAAATTAAGTGACATTTTGGTTAGTTTTGGCTATTTTTTCATTAGTAATTTAATGTTGGTAATTTTTTTTAAATATATTTTTTTTTTAATATTACTATTACTTTAGACAAAATAATCGAGAAAAGTTTAGTTCTGATTTTTTTGGATAACTAGTTTAGACAATGGCTTAAGTAACGTTCTACATCAGTATCAAAAAATAACGAAATTACTGTATTGACTTATTTTGTGAGTGAGTTTCATGTTATCATTCAGATTTTGCTTAGGAGGGGCTTAACATGAGTGAAAAAACGGAGTGGATCTGAAATCAAGCGGAGTAGAGTAGATTTCAAAATTGTTATAAACCGCAGTAAAGCTACTCTGATCGGGGTAGAGTCCGAGCACTGGTAGCGAAGGTATTTTTCCAATGTACGAAAACCAAAAGAGATATTTTAACTTATTCGTTCATTCAGAAATTTTGAAAAACTGTAATTTGTACTAGGAGGTAATTTAAAAAGCTTTTAGTTTTTCTAAAAACTGTAATTTACAGTTAAAACTGTGAATATGGAAACATTGCATGACGATACCACGGTACCGTTTAGTAGCGTGTATTCGCCGCAACGGCACCGGCGATTATTAAAATGTTCCTTTTTATGTAATCGTGCAACTCTTTAGTACACACTAGAGATGGGCACGGGCCGGGCCCCTGCGTAAGCCCGCGGGTACGGGCCGGCGTTCAGTAAAATTTCATAAAAGCACGAATAGGCACGAAAAATCCTGTTGCTAATACTACAAATTTAGATAAGCTCTTGTTTTTATACAAAAAAAAAATTGTACATATTAAAACTCTTTTGATAATAGAAAAGCAAAAAAAAAGAAATATTTGGAAACCGACACAAAAAATAAGATACTTAGTAGTTTTGTTTACATATCTGTACATAAAATACCTGCCACCTTTTCTTCTTCCCAGAAAATATATTATAAAAATCTTTGATGTAAAAAATTGATTTTCTTGAGTAAATATACATACAAAAACACAAAATTACAAATATGTACATATGTATACATACAATAAAAGTTGGCTCTTTATTTCCGGGCTGGGACGTGTCCCGTCATGCCGCGCCGAGCCGGGCCGGGCCCCACTAAAATTCTTAACGTGAGGGCTCGTGCGTGTTTTTGAAAGTTGATTTTGCACTCGTGCCGCGCCGGCCCTAAAATTTAGGCCCGTGCCCATCTCTAGTACACACGCACACTTAACCAAGATCAATTGGAAAGAATAATAAAATAATTTAGAAATCATTTCGGAAATGCTTACACATACATATGTATGGACATTAGGGTGGTCCTTAAATGTACGAAGCAAATTTTTACATCAGATTTCCTAATCCTCAACCCCTACGTCGATGCTACTATAGTCGAAGATTCACATATAAATTTTGGTCCCGATTGGAGACGGTTAAAGCGTGTCGCAGAGGGGGCAAAGTTCATATTCCTCTATTGAGACTCAAAATATTAAAATTAATTTTTTTTGTATCTAATACCCAAAATCGATACTACCATAATCGAAGATGTCACATATAAATGTTTGTCCCGTTTGATTCAGTGAAGGCCTGTCGCACAGTGGTCAAAGTTCAGATTACCCGACTCCAATCGGGACCAAAATTTATATGTGACCTCGACTTCAGTAGTATCGATTTTGGGTATTAAATGAAAAAAATATTTTTAATTGTTTAAGTCCACCGAGGCATCTGGCCGCTGACTCCTTTGCGACTCGCCTTAACCGACTCCAATCGGGACCAAAATTGAAATGTGATATCTTTGACTACGGTAGTATCGATTTTGCATAATAGATAAAAAATAAAATGTATTTTAATTTTTTGGGTCTCTATAGAGGCATCTGTACTTCGCCCCCTGTGCGACACGCCTTAACAGTCTCCAATCGGGACCAAAATTTATATGTGATATCTGTGACCGCGGTATTACCGATTGAGGGGGTGAGACTGAAACAATCGTTGATTTGATTGTAGGGACCACCCTAATGGACATACATAAAGCCTGTAAGTCTTTTTGAGGGAAACGAAAAACGAGAAGACTTAAAAAACTGTGAAGTAAACATGTGAATACAAAAATTCTAGAACAAATGGCTTATGATTAAGGAGGGGCACGTACGCATTAGTGCGGATGCGCAAGCGCGTATTGTGTTGCTGTTTAAATATTAAAAAAATATGAATATGATACTACTATTATGTATTTATATATGTATGTACTTACATATGTACAAGTATGTATGTAGGTACTTTCATACATGGATATGTACTATGTGCATATATCAGAAATTATTATACATACATATGTACATACATATTTACATGTGTTTGTATATACATACATATATTACTTACACAAAAAGAAAATAACAAAGAGACTAATAGAGAATACCTATTTCGAAATTAGGTAAATATTTACATTTCACTGTATATATTCAGTACGTGTGTAAGCCGAATTTCCGAATGTACTATGTATGTCCACGCAAATGCCCCTTTACAAAAATAAATACGTTTATTCAAATTAATAAATAAAAAGTTGTGAATATGCTAAGCACTCACGAGGCTTCGATGGGAAAAATGATGCCAATATGGCTTCAAAATTAACGCATATATATATATATATCTATATATATATATTTGAATTTATATACGAACAAGCAATGTATGTATGTATGTATGTGTATCAATATATTGAAACTGATCATAATTTTTATAAAAGTAAAATATGTATGTAGTTATTAAACTTTTGACACTATTTTGAAACCGGTAAATAAAGCTCGCGTCAATTTTTGTTTCTGTGCAGTTAACAGTTCTATTTATACGTAGGAAGGTGCAGCAAGAATTATCTATCACTTTAGAATCAGAAAGTAATAGCCTATTTCCACCAAAGACTTAACTGCAGTTAAGAGCTCAGAGAAGTTCACATGGGGAACTCTGTCTGCCACAGAGAAGCTTACAAATTTCTGCATGAACGCAAATTTGCAGAAATTTCAAAGTTCCACTTCCAGCCAGTGCCACGGTTGCATTTAAAACATAACACGTTTTTATATTTTTATCTCAAATCATCGAAATTTAATAAATTAATAAATAAAGAAATATTTTGTTAATCTTTTCTTAAGCAAATCTCGCAAGTTTCAATTTAACCAACTTGTTTATTCAAATTATTGTCACTGCGCTCTCATGACGATTCGTACAGATCATTTGGACTGTTCTCGTATTTTCCAGACAAAATTATCCAGCGGCACAAATTCTGAGAATTTAGCCGCATTCGCTGTCAAAGGGACAAAATATCCGCAGGACGCAAAATTTGCAAAAACTTGCTCTCATGTCAATTCGTACAGATCATTAGGACTGTTCTTGTATTTTCCAGACAAAATTATCCAGCGGCACAAATTCTGAGAATTTAGCCGCATTCGCTCTCAAAGGGACAAAATATCCACAGGACGCAAAATTTGCGAAAACTTGCTACTTTAAAAAAACTGGGAAAAAATTTTAATTTCGAGTTGGCACTATTTGGAAAGTATTACCAAGGTTTGGGAACTATTACCAGGGTTTGGTTATTATAAATTGTGATATTCATCTAGGTTGAACCAAATCGTTAATTTAGTTGAAGAATACTTTGGGCTCGGTAAATCCTAATCTTGTATATTACACAGGGACGATAATCATTATGAGTAAAATAATTTAAATCAGTATTTAATCATTATTTTATGATTTTTATTTTTTTCGCTTAAAAATAATAATTATTACAGAGGACTGCCATAATCCTGAACCCATCGACCAGGACACTTATTCCCTATAAATACAGTTTCTTGCATTATTTTGAAGTATTTGCTGATATTAAAAGCAATGTAGTTTTGTGGCGCAATCCGTAGAACTCAATGATTGATGATGATGAAATGCTCAAGTTCTGAATTTTTTTTTAATCACAAAAGAACAAATTTATCTTGATGGTGACGCAACTTGGAAAAATGTTTGGCGCTTTTAACGTGGTCTTGAATGCTCGCCATTAGCGAATTTCCACAAATCCTACAATGCACTTCATGATCATTTTTGCCATTTTGTAAATGCGTAACCTAAAGATAATTTAGGTGGGCTATCTGAAGTGAAGCTATTCTAAAACACTTATCCAATGAGGACTGAAGAAAGTGCTTCGCTTCATGCTTCCTAGAAAGGGGTTTCCTATTTACAATTTACGCGAATGTACTACTTAAGTATAATTTTTAGCATTAAAAATAGGATTCAATAAGCATTTTAAGTCTCAACAAAACATATTTGATCTAAACCTTAAATATTTCAATTCCTTAAATAAGTATGGTTTTTATGAATTAAAAACAGCTGTGAAAGAACTTCTACACTGAGAAAAAAACGCGTTGTAATAATAAAAAAATTTTATTTGATTACCGTTTAAAAATGCTCGTATTTAAATCACGTGAAAAGTGTTAACAAAATGGATTTTTCCATTGTACATACACTACGTATAATGGAAATATTCAATTCAAATACGCTCGTATTAAAACTAAGCATTTTTCACTGCACGGCTGGCGTTTTGCACGCTTCGGATGCTTTTTCATATGTTATTAAGAAAGTATATGTATACAAAGCATGCACAGCGGTGACAACACATACACACGTACACACGTACAAACATACATGGTATGACATAATGCACTAATCGCGCGCTGTGATGTAGATTCAAACTCAACATTTGAAAACACATTTACATGTATGGCTGTAGCTGAGTGCGCAAAGACGTTTGATACAATTGGTTGCTGCCAAGAGGGCTCGGGTTCAATTACCATCAGACATATCATAAAATAAAAATTGTTTTTTTTTTCTTAATTATAATTTCGTATAACGAAAAAGCATCTGTGCACTTCACAACGACATATTTTATAACGTACATACTCAAATTTAAAACGAGTTGGGTTGGTGCTCTTTCATATGCGTATTTTTTTTAAATTTAGCACGTTTTTTTTTTAATTCTAACATTTTTTTCCCTCAGTGTACAAAAGGCATTTAGAAGCACGTCCTACAAAAGCCCTTCTGGAAGCTCTTCTTTGAGTAGCGAAAGCAGAAGCCCTTTAACTTGTGACACCCCGTGCAAAAAGGAAGGAGAAAGGAATGACTTTCCGAAAGGCCTTTTGGAAGAGATTTTAACTCCTGAAATTATCAACTGTGTAGTATGTGTAGGGCTGCCAGAACTTTTTGCGCTTAATTCCGGACGCCAGCAAGCATGACCTAACAGAGAGATTTACCAGAGATTTCAAGCAAAGTTTCCATGAGTTTTTTAGGTATCCGAAGCACTTTTATATGTGACCTTCTATCCCTTTCTTATTAGTTTGTAAGAAAGATAAGTGAAAACAATATTGAAATTAGTTTCATATATGTATTTATACCAAAACAAACCATACATACGCATTATTGATTAATTTAAAATTAAAGTAAAAACAATGAACTCATAAATATTGCATTTTTCTCATACCGTTGGAAGGAACTCAAAACAGGAACTTAAAAAAGTTGCATAAATATTAATTTATCAATTATCAAAAATATGTGGTTATTTTTCATATTTATCATTGGTAAGGGACTTTTTCAAAAGAATGCGCCTTTTCGTACTTTATCATAAAATGAGGAACAACTTTCATTACAATTCAGTTTAATCTGTAACAATGCACCTACAACTGATACACGCAGAGAATTTCTATCTTGGGACCACAAATGTTTCATAAGAGAAAATGTCCTTTCCACTGAAGCAGTTGTACCTGGAATACACAAAGCAAATTCCACTAGCATTAGTATATTTTTTAAATCTACATTGGTCGATTGTGCTATGTTTTTAATTGCATTCCACCTTCCTTCTATTCTTAATTTCTGCCACTCTCCGCGCCTTTTTTCTTTACTTACTATAGTGTTTACACAACCAATCTCGTCAAAAATAGTATCTTCATCGAACTTAAGACTAGTATAACATCCTATTTCAGTAATATTTTCTTCAACAGTTTTCCAAGATATTTCGTTTTCAATACTAATCCAAGTAAGCTTGCCAAAAAAAATAAATTTTGACCCCAAATCTCAAGATAGTTTACGGCCTTTTCATAGAACTCTGCTACTCTCTCCTTAAACAAAATATTATTAGTATTTGAATATTTTTTAGCATATGCAATCCAACATTGCTTGGCAGCAAATGGAATAAATATCTCCTGTTTACGAATCTTAATTTTTTGCAACACGTTTTCATATATAAATGCTACTTCTACTGCACTTATAGTTTCGCCTTCTACTTTAGTGATAGCTTCTTGAAAAATTCCTAAACTACCATGCAAAAACAAAGTGTAAATTTCATTCATAGGGTAACCGAAATATGATTTCAATATCTGAGGGCAGTTATCTGTATTTAAAAAATATTCTTTAAGAACATCATATAATTGCAATATTCGCCCAATAGCAGATTGCAAACTTAAAAACCGCGTATTACCGTGTGAGAGCAATTTTTTATATTCTATCTCTGCGTCCTCGCCCAATGCTTTTAGTTTCGTGTTCCTCACAGTGTAAATGTAAAAAAAACTTAAAAATTTTGACAGCAATTAGTTCAAGATCAACCGGTAAACAATCTGCTGCAGTTTGCGCAGCATTATGCAAAACGTGAGCAGAGCATCCTACTCCAATAATGGAGTGACCTAAATCTGACTGTAACTTCCTAAATACATTGTTTTGCCCATGCCTATTAACGCCGTCAAAATTGGTATTTGCGTTGTCAGCCGAAAATGCGACCACCTTGTTTTTCAGATTATATTTTTCTAATGCCGTCATAACGTGATTTTTCAAAATTTCGGAAGTCTCGCCTGGTACTTCATTGAAGTAAATCAGTTTAGTTTTGATTCCATCTTTGTAGTGATAATATCGCGCAAGCACAGGAACGAGTTTTATGTCTTTCCTGTTTGAAGCGTCGATCATAATAGAAATAAAGTTTGATTCGTCCAACTCTTTAAATATTTCGGAAAATATATATGGACTAATTATCCCTACCACGAGAGCCTCTAGCTTAGTTTTTCCAGCACCAAATTTCGTGTCAAATAATTTGCAAATCAGTTTAGAGGTGCAATCCGAAGCTTTAAAACTGATATCGTGTCTGACAGAGTGATAAGCAAAGGCAATTTCTTTTGCAGCACAAACCAAATCTTCTGAAGAAGGTTCTTGCTTTTTGAAATATTCTTCTATGAAAGCTGCGTCCGACGCTTTACAAGCTTTCTTGTGTTTATCCGATCGCGCGTACGTTATAATGTCACCTCTCCCTTTGTGAATAATGGAAAAACTACACTTGCAAATTCTGCAAATCGCTTTCTCACCGCTTATTGGGTCGGCTTCAATAAAATCAAAGCCAGATTTCATACTTTCGCTAAACTGACACTTTCTTCGTGGCATTTCCTCACCTAATAAAATTCCAAACCGAAAAAGTCTTAAAATTCTTGTAAGTATCAATATAAACAAATAAACATCGTCTTACCTGTAGTTTTGCAAAATTCAACTAGAGATGAGCGAATAGTTTCGATAAAATTACACTAAATTCCAAATACTTGCTTAAGGCGTATGCCTACGCTGCTACATGGTTGCTGATACGAATATCAACTTAGGCTATGTTCACAAATGGAGTAAGAAAACGTAGTAACATTGATGCAAAGCTTTAAGGCTTACAAATTGAATACAACTATTTGAGGTGCATATATTTTTAGTATAAGAAGTAAAATTAATTAAATAAATTCTGAATGCGTCTGAAATGCATTAAAGTAATTAATAATTACCCGAAGTAAAAATTCCGGACAAATTTTAATTCCGGACAATTTCCGGACGATAATAGTGAATTCCGGACTGTCCGGGCCAAATCCGGACGTCTGGCAGCCCTAAGTATGTGTAGCCCCTCAGCCGTGTACGTGTTCAGGAGCTTGCCCTTTTTTGGCATTTGCCTCAAGATACAAAATTAGATTTTAACCCAATAAACTAAACAGAAAGAAACAAAACTAACCAAATATTAGAAAAAATATTTCATTATCGATTTTCGACTACTAATGACAGAAAGCTTAACCTTTTTTTCCAAGCAAAAATCTGATAAAAATTAGATGGGTGTTTACATTGACCTTCATTAAACACCAGGGCAATTTATGTGTGGACCAGGACACTAGGACCATTTGTTTAAATCAGGACAAATCCTGGAAAACTAGGACGTCTGGCAGCCCTGCACTAGACACGAATAAAGACGGGTCATTGTTTTGACGGCGAAAAAGGACGCATTGATGAAAAAATACGCGTAAAAAAACTTCGGCGAAAAGACGGGTAAACCTAGTTGACGGCGAAACAAGACGCGTAAACATAGATTTACCTTACTTACTTAAAAATAGTGATTACACTAATGCACAAAAACTACCTTAATAAAAGTTAAATGAAATTGAAAGCGTTATTTTTTAGTACATTATTGAAATAATTCAATCACCCTCAGTTTTTTTTTTGCCACAGCATTTAAGTAAAATTTTATGAAATACGCTTGAAAACTGTATTTAATGAAGAAAATTAAATAATCTTTTAATTTTATTTAGGATTTTCGGGAATATTTAACATCAGGCACATCTCTTTTTAGTGTCCAACAGTAGTCAGCTAAGATATTTGGACTCCATTTTCCCTGGTACCAGTTTTCTATGCTAGATATGTATATTCTGATGGAACCGCTCTACGTGTGCGCTAACGGCGCCCAAATTTATAGGAAAAAATTTAAATGTGAATGTAAGAAGTTTATCTTCAGCGACATATTGCATCCCAAATTCTTATAGGCTGTTAAAAAGTTGCTGATCAACTCTTCATATTTCGGTAGGGATGTGCCAGGTATCCGGCCTTTTTTCTGTTATCCGACTATTCGGCCGGATTCTGGCTAAAATTCGGCCGAATTTCTGGATTTCGATTATAGAAGATTCTATTTAAAAATCTAGTTCAGCATGTTTTTTTTTACTTTTTATGATCAAATTGTAATTAGAGCTAAAAATTTATATATTTTTCATAATGAAAAAAAGCATTTTCGCATTACCGTTCAAGAACCCATTTCTATTTTCAACATAAATGCTAACCGATGCCCTAAACACTATTTTTGAGTTCACTGAGGAAGGTGGTTTGCAGAGATACTTCATTGCCGTGTAAACAAATTTGGAAATTCTTTGCCACTATAAATACACAGGGCAACACTGATTTGATGCGGCAAATGTTAAACATGTTTTTGATAGACCTTTTTGTGCTGATTACAAATCCGTAAGTACAAAGTTTCCATCAGCTGCAGATTTTGAGAAAAACGTGGTCAAAGTGGCAAACAATCGTGTTTTTTGCAATTTTTGAGAAGCTCTAGCAAAGAATCAAAAGGTAATAGAATCTTTCACTTAGACCTAAATTAAAGCTTGAACTCTCGACTAATGTCCCCTAAAAATCATCTCTACACCATGAACCGATGGTCAGTTATAGTCATTTATTGCTGGAAAAATGTGCTATTAAAAAAAAATTTGCCAAGATTCAGTTTTGGCTGTTCAATAAATGACTATAAGTGACCATCAGGTCAATTTGCAAGGATGGTATTTTCAGGGATAGTAGTCGAGAGCTGTAGCTTTAGTTTAAGCCTAAGTGGAAGGTTCTATTATCTTCTATCAGCTTCTCAATTATTACAGAAACCGCGGTTCTTTGACATTTTGACCTCGTTTTTCTCAAAGCCGGGAGCTGCAGGAAACTTTATACTTAAGCTGCCTTTACATGAGGCAATTTTTTGACAGGCGATAATCGCATGCAAAAGTTGACTAGCTGTCTACTTTGAGGCAAGCGATTTTTGAATCACCATTTACCGAGCAATGTTGATCGCTTAGAAAATCGTCTCATGTAAATCCAGCACTACGTATTCGTAATAAGTACAAAAAAGTCTTTCAAAAACAGCTTTAACATTTTCCGCAACAATTTTTTCCCCATTTTTGTTGTCCTCTGTAATAATAGATTGGTGCTTACACATTTGTTAGTGTGTGTCCGGAGTTCTTCTCCGATTTGTGGCGTACAGATTGATGTTGTCACACAAACAGTTTTACGTCGACTCCGAACGGCGATTGTAATTTTATGAGAAGCTGTTTTCATGGCAGAAATACACTCGGAGGTTTGCCATTGCCTCCGAGGGGCGACCGCTATTAGAAAAAAATTGTTTTCTTGTTTTTTTTTTAATTTTAGGTTGAACCGGGCGTGAGACCATGCCCTGCGGAATGTTAACTCGCACTGCTAGCCGAAACGGCCGTCTATGATTCCACCAAATTAAAGGATCATCTTCTTGTCTGGGTATAAGGGGTAGCTGTTAATAGCTCTCCATTTCTCCATCGTTTGGGTATCCACATCACTACAAAAACTGGAATCAGTATCAGAGCCGTTGGCGATTCCCACAAAGCATTGCCAAATATCCTGGTCTCGCTCTCCAATAGAAGCTTTCATTGGAGTTCGGCCTTTTTTATAGGCAGGTTTCTCCATGCTAACTGATTTATATTTTCGAATTATTTGTTTTACAATCTACCCAGATTTATTGATGTCAGAAAGAAAACGACTTTTGAAACGTGTGTCACAAAATATATCAACAATAAGGCCTTACGGAGCGTTCGGGAAGCGAAACGATGCATATTAGTTCGATTTTCATCACATTTTAAATTTAAAAAAATAATATCAATCACGGGTTTTTTCTTAGCGGCGTTCATTGTCGTTTATATTTTATCTTTGACGTTTCTCCTCTATTTACCAAAAATAATCGACAGATCTGGGTTGCAGACGGAGAAGTTATCTTTTTAATACAGGATTATATCATAACTTGGATTTCAGAGGAGAAATTTTGTATTCTTAATTACATATTGAATAGTTCAGCTCGAAAACGCAGATAATCTAGCTAAACAAAAACAAACCTAATACAACAATATTGGGAAATTTATTAAGGCTCTTATTTTTTACAGGATATCCGGAATCCGATTATTAGGCAAAATTTCTATCCGGCACATCCCTAGTTTTAATGAGCATATGACGATTTAGGTGTAAAGACAAAATCGCATTTTAAAATTTGTATGCAATTAAGGTAATTAACAAATTTCATGAAATTTAAATTCCCTTGACGCCTCGGTACAACTCAGTTGTTACAATACAAGTAATTTTTTAGCAAAAAACAAAACCGAGGTCAATTCACATATAACATTTTAAGAGTACCGTTAATTTCTTCATGATCCACTGATCGGATCTAAACTAAATTAGTTTGGGACCATCTCTGAGGCACCACCTTTTCTTTAAAACAAGAATTTTAGAAATCGGCTAACGTGTTTCGATGTTATGGAGTAGTATACATAAAAAAATATTCCGACGAATTGATAACCTCCTCTTTTTTGAAGTCGGTTAAAAAGAGAAAAATTAATTAAGTTGTTATAAATTTTTTAGTAAATATATTTTAACATTTCTAATAAATATACATTAGAAAAAATAATCTCGGCCCCTTGCCCGAATTATGCTCTGCGTACGCCGGTGATGGTAGCCCAATTTGTAAACTAACCCCTCTATTATGAATTTTCATACGATAGACGATAAACGCTTGCAAGCATACCGAATGAAATCAGTTATCGTATCGTCGTTTTCATACGACCGGGAGATGTATTGTTGTGAATGGCTGTGGCTTTTGTTCACTTTTTATTGTGAACCGGCACAAATCAGCTACGCTAACTATCGGACTTCATACGACAAAATCGATTTGTAATAGAAGATAACATAATGCAAGCGTTTATCGTGCATCGCACGAATTCATAATAGGGGGGTAAGCTAGAAAACTTGCTACAAAATAAAGATATTGTTTACTAGTTTTATAAACCATAAGTAAATCTTTAAAATAGGCAGTTAGTCACTTTCGAAAAACACGTGGAGCTGCATATATTTTGGACAGGTTCAATTGTAAATGTGGAAATATTTAAGCGAATAGTAATTTTTGAACATTTCATCATGCAATGAGCCGACCAACTATCGTTCTTTAAATGATTCTAGTGTTCGCCAAGCATATTCAACGTTTTAAATTAAGGGGAGTTGAGGTGAAATGCGTTGAACAACATAACAGAATATAACATAACATAACATAATATAACTTAACACAACACAACACAACACAACACAACACAACACAACACAACACAACACAACACAACACAACACAACACAACACAACACAACAAAACACAACACAACAAAACACAACACAACACAACACAATATAACAACACAGTACAATACAACACAACACAATATAACATGTTATTCTTCAATTTTATCTTTTTATTTTTCTCTGCTTTTGTCTCTGCCTTTTTTTATCTTTTCATTTTTATATTTATCATCTCCTTGACTTTAAGTAAGATTTCTATCTGTATTCTTTTCTTTATCTAAATATTCACCCACACCTTTGCATTTGCATATTAAGCATTTAAATTTACCTTCTTCTTTGTCTTTACGTTGAGATTTCTGAACTTTTATTTGCATTTATCCCTTTCTTCTTCTTCATACTCAACTTCACCTTCTTCCTTGTTTGAGTCTTAATCTAGTCATGTATGTACAATTCTTGTATATCTATATATCCATAGCGTTCTCGGAAACGGCTCTAACGATTTTGATGAAATTTTGTACCTAGATAATGTTTTAGATTTTAAGGTTATCTGAATAGGCACTATCTCCGAGAAGACTCTTATAAGGATGCCACCTATTCTAAATTAGTTACAAATTAATTAAAACATCATAATATGGGTATCAATTGGAAGGTATTTTAAAGATCCCTAATTTAAAAATATTTTTAATAGGGTTGCCACTGTAGTGGCATCACCAACATTACGGCAGCACAATTCAGCGCCGTTGTAATGTTGGTAGCCCTGATAGGAAACACGTTCCACAGATACATACGTTATCATAAAGAAACGAATGGAAAATTCATTCGAACTCGTACTTCCAACTTGAGCGGACACGCGATAAAATATATTTTATTAAAAAGCCTACTAAATTATAAAAAGTATTTTTATTTTACAATCGAAAGTAGTATACGTGGCGTGAGATTTTACTTTTGAATAGCTGATTGGAATGCGTGGCGTTTTAGCAACGATTTGTGTTGGTGCTTCAGCGCGCAGCGGCAAGTGTATACCAGCAGCACGGGAGCACCCCAAATATTGGTGCTACGGCAAGGGCCGACATATAAGAATGCGTCGTGGGAATTCCCCACGTAAGGCTATATTTTAAGTGGTACGCAACCGGGCATAACACCACCTATTTTTAATCACATATTTATTAATTTTTTTGTTTAGAAAAAAAGGTAAAATATTACTATTCATGGGTAGCAAGAAAAGGCTCTTAAACAATGATTTCCCTATATACAAAATGTTATCCCTTAAGATAATAGTGTAAAGTTGCCACTTATTTTCGATTCTACACAATTTATCTAAAACATCGCAATATGAATATCAAATGAAAGGTATTGTTGAGCACTCTGGTCAGAAAATATTTTCCATCAGGGTTGTCACGCTTCTATGTAATACAAATTTTTATTTTGTTAATATCGATCAGCATTTTTTTTTAAGTATACACAGTACAAGATACGTAGCATTCATTTCAGCGTATTTCGGAATAGGGTTGCCATCTAAATTTTGGCGTAAGAAATTTACCTAATAGATATCGAAATCCAATTTTTTTTCAAAATATTTTTTTTTAAAGCTTTCCAAATCTTGAAAACTTTAAAAAGTATATGCGCTCCGGGCAAAGCTCGGTCAACCTGGGACTAAATACATATTATTCCTAAACTGCTGCTTAGCACGTTTCTGTAATTCAGTATCAATATTATAGCATACGTTTAAGAAGCATTTCCGGCCCAACCATGTTCATGTGGGGCATTGGTACTGGTGGCACTTTTGAATTGATTTTATGTTAAACTAACTTGAAATTTTAAAAATTGTCTGCGATTCAGCATCAAAATACCTTTCTAACGATGTATAATTATTTATACCTTAGAAGTATAGTTTAGCCGTAAAAGGGGTGTAAAGGAAACATGATTGCCTATATATGTATAAGATTTATTGCAATGAGCCGACTAAATATCATTCTCAAATGAACTATTGATATGATATACATACCGATTTTGGCGGGACAGTACCGATTTTGAGAAAATTATCCCGCTGAATATTTTTTTAAAGTAGGGACATATAGTGTCCCAATTTTTCATATTTGTACCGATTTAATCCTGATTTTCAGTGTTTTATTTATTAATTTAATAAGAGTATCCCTGTAGTATGGTCCAAAAACAATTTTTCGTAAAACGTGGTAGCACTTTCGTTACCAAAAAGGACATAGAATATAAGGGAGCCATAAACATAGCCAGCATCCTTACTTTCTATGATCCTTGGTAATGTTTTATTCTGTAAAACTGGTACTCTCAATATATTGCAGTCTAACATTATTGTCCAATTTTTTTCAAGGTGTTTATAGTTATTTGTTAAGTGTTTTTTAATGAAATGATTCTAAGTTGAATTTAATGAAACTTAGCTGTGGTGTAGTGGTAAGCAGTACGCGCTTCACTCACCAGCACCTGGGTTCAAGCCCTGGTCAAAACAACATCGCAAAAAAAATTTAGAAAAATTTTTTTTCTTAACAGTGGTCGTCCCTCGGCAGGCAATGGCAAACCTCCGAGTGTATTTCTGCCATGAAAAACAGCTTCTCATAAAAATACAATCGCCGTTCGGAGTCGGCGTAAAACTGTAGGTCCCTCCGCTTTGTGTGACAATATCAAGGCGCACGCCACAAGTTGGAGGAGAAGCTCGGCCAAACACTAACATATGTGTAAGCGCCAATCTATTATTATTATTATTATAAAAAACAATACTAATTCCCTCAAAAAAAAATCATATGAAAAAGCTGTAGATACAGTGGCGAAAATACAAATAGGGAAGCGAGAGTTTAACATTCGAGGGCTATTCTAATTTCGATTATTTAATGTTTATTATATTTGATAGTTGATGTCTCAGACATCATGTCTGTAATTTATTTGTGGAAGGTGTTCCCCTTTTTTTCAATACAAACAAATTTTTAAACCTACTTTTCATGGAAGAAATTGCGCAAACAAAAAATTGCCAAAAAACAACGATAAGTTCAAGCTACTTCAAACTTGCACTTTATTATACTAAAATTTAATGGGCTACAAAACTGCATAATTCTAGAAAATCGGATAAAAATGTTTAAAATTTATTCGTCGAATTTTTACAAATGTTCCACAAAATTTTTAATTTTTTATTTACTTGTTTTTTTTTTTATATATATAGTAGTAAGTTATATTTTCATAAAAAAATAATAAGCATTTTTTAAACTAAGAAAAGTAGCCAAAACTTGCTAAAATGTCTTTTCCCTATTTACATTCTCGCCACCGCACATAAGGACAAAATGACTTATTACGACGACAAAAATTGAAAAACCAAAGTCTTTAAATCTTATCACACATACCTTTCCTCCTTATAAACCAGTCCACAATGTAACACACAAATTTGGGAATATCACCCAAACTAACGTATTGGTCTTTCAATACGGTCGTGAAACCTGTTGTCACATATGCGGCACTGGCCTGGTGGCCAAAAGCAAAGAAAGCAAGTGCGTGTGCCACCTTGAGCAAGCTACACCGCTTGATCTGTGTGGCCATCACAGGAGCTATGCGCACCTGTCCAACGGATGCCCTCGGTATAATTACAGGCATTCCTCCTCTATCTATTCTGATAGAAAAGGAGGCCTGCTGGAGCTCCATACGGCTGCCCAATGTAATCAGCATGAAGAGTGGAGATCTTTGGGGTCACTTGGAGGTTCTCAAGCCTTTTCTGGATGATCCCGCTATCAAGCTCACAGATATCATGCTACCGAAATTATCCTTTGATAAGCCCTACAAGGTCAGAATTCCTGAAAGGGACTGCTGTAAAGCGATAATATCTATGATTGACAAAGGGTCCCAAGTATGGTATACCGATGGATCAAAGATGGAAGACGGGAGTACTGGGGCAGGCGTGCTTGGACCAAGGTTCCAGAAAAGTCTGCCAATGGGCTCATACCCAACCATATTCCAGGCGGAGATCTTCGCAATCGAAGTCTGTGTTCGAGAATGTCTTCGGAGAAGGACAAACGGGGCCAGAATAAATATTATGTCGGATAGCCAGGCAGCACTAAGGGCCTTAGACTCATTTAAAACGACATCTAGGCTTGTGGACAGTTGTAAAACTCTTCTGAATAGCCTAGGAGCCCATAATAGAGTTACGCTGTGGTGGGTCCCTGGGCATGAAGGGTTTGAAGGCAACGAAAGGGCTGACTATCTCGCAAAACGTGGGGCCCAAACGCGAATGCATGGTCCCGAGCCTTTCTGTGGTACATCTATAGGATACACTGCAGAACTACTTAGGAGTTGGGAGGAATCTCAGATTGCTGCCCACTGGCGTAAGTCAAAGGGAATGAGACAATCAAAGAAATTCATAACTCCTTCCAAGAGGAACTCAGAAAGACTCCGTGAACTCAGCCGGGAGGGTCTTAGGACTATTACAGGCTACCTGACAGGACACTGCAAGTTAAGGTACCATCTAAACAAAATGGGGCTTTCTGTAGAGACGGACTGCAGGTTCTGTGGGCTGGCGGAGGAAACCTCGGAGCACATTCTGTGTGACTGCCCGCGTATCATGAATAGCAGACTGATGCACCTTGGGGAACGATTGTCTTCTCCATCCAAGATTTGGAACACGGCACCCTCCAATGTGCTTAATTTCTTGAATAGCCTAAGGTTGGAGTGACCACAATCAGGGTTTAGCACAATAGATCTTTTAGGTCGCAGCGCGAGTATACCCGACGTACTAATAATAATAATAATAACACACAAATTTTGACTTTTAACGCAACGCAGCAGCTTTAGCAGAAACGTAAAGTTGGGTTTTCTATCGTGCGTCGAATTAAATAATTTTTTGTTTGAAGCGATGATAAAATAGTTTCGCTTGTCATTTTATTCTTACTAACAACTAATAGTTTTGTCAACATGGAAAGTGGGGCGTGAGGTATGTACTTTATTTTGCGATTTTTGTTAATAATATAGTTGTTTGTAAAATGGGTATAATACCTATTTTATAAATTGCCTTTTTTTTCAAGAATATAGGAGGACAAAAATGTTTACTCCATATGTATTTGACAGATTTCAATGAAGTTTGGTATCCAGGGGTTTTCGTTGTCAATGATTTCGAAATTGATATCAAATTTTCAAAATTCAAAATGGCGGATACAATATGGCGGAAGATATCTTAAAAAATGCATAGATTGTTATGAAGCTTGGTANAATTTAAAAAAATGCATAGATTGTTATGAAGCTTGGTATCCAGAGATTTTCGTCGTCACTGGTTTCGAAATTGATATTAAATTTTCAAAAATGAATGAATGTTATGAAACTTGGTATTCAGAGATCCTCGTTATCTTTGATTACGAAATNTTAGCGCACCACTTTTTTTAAATCATAGTTTGTTATGAAACTTGGTATTCAGAGATCCTCGTTATCTTTGATTACGAAATTGAAATTAAATTTTCAAAATTCAAAATGGGTTCAAATTGTGCTAAAGGTAATGCCTTGCATTAAAAGTAAAACGCTTATTGTTCGGGACGCCATATTTGATCCGCCATTTGGAATTTTTGAAGACATAATATCAACTTCGAAATCAGTGACGACCAAGATCTCTGGATACCAAGCTTCATAACAATCTATACATTTGTGAGGAAATCGTCCGCCATATTGGATCCGCCATTTTGATTTTTTTTAATTAAATATCAATTTCGAAATCAGTGATGACGAAAAGCTCTGGATACTAAGCTTCATAACAAGCTATAAATTTTTTAATGAATCGTCCGCCATATTGGATCCGCCATTTTGAATTTTGGAAATTTAATTTAATATTCGAATTCAGTGACGACGAAAATCCCTAATTACCAAATTTCATTGAAATCTGTCAAATACATATGGAGTAAATACCATTCATAAAAATGTATACATTTTTGAAGAAACCGTCCGCCATATTGGATCCGCCATTTTGATTTTTGAAAATTTAATATCAATTTCGAAATCAGTGACGACGAAAATCTCTGGACACCAAGCTTCATAAAAACATAGACATTTTTTAAGAAATCGTCCGCCATATTGCATCCGCCATTGCGAATTTTGGAAATTTAATTTAATATTCGAGATCAGTGATGATGAAAATCCCTAAATACCAAATTTCATTGAAATCTATCAAATATGTACATATTGTCAATTCGTCCCTATGTGCACCGTATACATTGTGTGTATAAATTTTTGCGATCATTTTTCAAGTTTTTTTATAAATAAAACTGTATTTATGTAGTATTTAAGTAGTTCCATATATTTTGGTCACCACTGTAAGTACCTACATATTAGTTATATCTGCACACTGCATCAGCCATGCATGTAGTCATGCACATGTATATATGTGTGCAAGAATGCACATATGTATGTATGGATGTATGTACATAGATGTGATGAATTTGAATATCTGCATTTAAATACCTTAACATCGGCCAATGTAGTGATTTTTTGCCACAGCGAATCTTCGCCAAATATCGAAATCATTTGCGTGCAGCCCACATTCGCTGAGATGCAGATGCGGCAAAGTTGCATATTGTTTGCTTCCATTTTGCAGCAGGAGACGACCACAGCAGCATTTGCGACAGTTTAAACGTCGCGCCCCTCCGGTATCTTGATTCCACAACAAAAACAATACAAACAACCGCAACGTCAACGAGAACGAGGAAAGGGAATGATGATGCTAGCTGCTAGAAGACACAACTTCGCGAATCTGTTGCACTGCAACTGCATACATGTATTTATGTATATCCCCACTTTGTACGTTAAATGAAGGTATTACGACTTGCCGCGTCTGTTTACTGCTATCTTCGGGTATTCTTGCCTTGCCGCCGCCGCTTCTTCTAATTTGTAAGCGTCGACGACGTCTCAAAGATGCTGGGAGAGTTCGGAAAACGCGAGTGCTCTCACAGAATCACCAAATAAATTGTACCTTGGTTGCGTACCGATGCGTTTGTATAGGTGTAGGTTCTTTGCATGGGCGTTTGCATGGGGTTGACGCGTTCGCACTCACGAGTCACAGCGACGAGACAGTCAACGGCGACGTCACAAATATTCGTTTACCAAACTGGTCGCGCTGGTGGGTGGATGGGCGCGTGTGTGTTTATACTTCAAAATGTATGTATGTGCATATTGCGTGTTTCTATTCATTTGTATGCGTATAGGTATAAGGTGAGCGGAATGCGGTCCGATGTACATACATACGTCACTACTGCGGGCGATTGATAAGCAGTCGAAAATGTTCAATTACACATCAAGTGATTTACACCGAAATTGTTTAATGGCACATTTACTTCCTTTTATAAAGCGTTTTCATACTATAGTTGTACTTTATGTACATTTGTACATATCACATCATAAGCACGTTATATGTACATACATATGTATTACAAACACTTTGCCACCTAAAAATATTTTACGCACTTTACATACTTAGTATGTATGATGAATAATTAAGTAATCCATGGCGATCTGATCCGTTTTGATCAACTTCCAATTCGATTCAAGTCAATCCAATTCATTCAGAGCAATCCGAAAACGCAACGAACCAAACCAATCAACGTACCGGCCGACTCTGACTCTGACTCTAAAACTGGAAAAGTAGAGAACATGAAAACTTTTTAATAAATATACGTGAATATACAAAAACAAGCACAACAAACAAAACTTTGAACAACAACAACATAAGTACATATGCATACATACATACATACATAAACTGTAATAAAAGGCAAATGGGGAAAGAAAATAAAATACGAACAAGAAGTAATACTCGTAGAAAAAAACACAAAAATCATCATAATAATAATAAGAATTACAAAGAAACTAGCTAGAGCGGCTGGCAGTGCAGAGAAAGAGCGCATATGTAAGTAAAGTGGAGCGGCAAGACGTAAACAACAAATATAAGTATTTTAAGCAGCGTTCGTTGGAACCTACCTAGTGTAGACTAGGAGCGGCGGAGGCACAATGAAAATTGTACAAATACTTAATTCATAGGTATGAACGAGTGTGAGAAGTCTAGTCACACAAGCCCAACCAACCAACAAATTATAAAACTATGTGATACACACAATAACTATTTACTCGTTTAATGCAATATTTCATTGTTGCTATTATTCCATATTCCATATTCCGTTTTCTTCTATGAGTATGTACATATGTACTACGTTTACTCGGCGACTTGGTGCGACCGCTTTGAGCGATTTCGACTTCAACTTTGGCGTTTCCATCGACGTTTGCGTTTCTTCGTGGTTTCATTACTTTGGTGGCTTTCAAAATATCAATTATTTATACAGAAATTTTAAAATTCCATTTGTGCTCGTTTCGTTCCCTATTTAAAAATTCAACTACCCACTGCCGGCACCGCAAACACCCGACCATCTTTAATAACAACGTTAATAGCAGCAACAACGTAATCATTGTCTCCATCATCATCATAAGCGATGCGCCGGTACAATGGCAGAGTAAAGAAACTGAATTGACATATGAATGAATGGGTTGAAATATGGATAAGGCAGCTTGTTTTTATATACGGAAATGTGCATATGTGTGTGTGCGTCAGCGAATAATTGAAGAGACCTAAAATGTGTGTTGTGAGAAAAAATAAACTAAATTGAAACATATTCATATGTAGTTAGAAGGGCATTCACTTATTTGTACGTAGTACTCGCATCCATATGCATATATATGTAATGTATTTATGTATGTATGTACATATGTATGCACATTTGATGTACAGAATAAATTTAAAAGAATGTATTTCAATTTAACTGGTTCGCATAAACATGCATACATATTTACGTATCATTGCCTTAATATAGAAACAGGGCTGCCAAATTGGCTCAAATCGTGCCATTTTTGGCCCTATTTTACTTCAAATGGCACTTAATTTTTCAATTTGGCATAAAGTGCCAAATTGGCACTTTTGAAAAATAGAAATATTTCAATACATTTTTGGGAAGTCCTTTGCGTGTACTTCTTTTTCTCAACTAAAATTTTCTAATTTCTATAGTATACATATAAAACTGTTTTATCCTACTTTGGCATTGGTCTTTTGTTTTAGGAATGTGTTTCTAATTTCAATGCTAAATGGGGTGCATTAAAAAGAATGGCACCTTATTTGTCACTTTTATTTTTCTATTTGGCACATTTTGGCACTTTTTTATCCTCAATATAGCACTTCATAGCTAAGTACAGTTGGCAGCCCTGTATAGAAAGGCCCTATCTAACATGTTTGTTTCTTTACCACGTAGTTATAAAACTTTATATAAACTAAAGTTCTTCGGTTGAATTTTTTTCTTACACTAGTTTTCTATAAACACAGTTTCAAATTCGATTAAGCCTTTAGTGAGTAATCTACCGACTGTTGCACAGAGCTGAGTTTCGAAATAGAATGAGTTAGGGCCTTTCTATATTACATACGTACATACATATGTACATACATATATCGTATGTATCACAATACCATGCTAGAAATTGTAGGTAGTTATTATAGGATTATCCTCGTGAAATCCTCATAGAAGTCAACTCCACTTTTTAAATGAAAGGGGGGTAATGGTTGTGTGTTAAAACAGAAAAATACTTGGAGTTATAAAAACTTTGGTTATGTAAGAGTTAAAAAAAAATAGTAACTCGCGAATTTTCTGCTTTCTGAAATTAAAAAATTATACAACAGGCATGCAAATCTTTAAGCGCAGTTATAAAATATTTTCTGAAATTTATTTGTGTTTCTTGCTGTGATCTTAAATTTTAAATTAAATTTTAGTCATGGTAAATAAAATCTTAAGAAGTGAGTTGTTTGACATTTGGAGAAGTATTGCTGAAACTTCTAAAAGACAACAAGGTGTCCGTGATTATGTGATTGGTAAATTGAAAGAAATATCTGATGAAAATGCTCGTTCCGAAGTAAATAAAGTAAATTAAGTAAATGACTTTAGATTCGTAATCAGCAACCCAGAAAACCCCCAGATACCCAGTTACGTAGAAATCTACAGATTATTTTAAATTTTCGTCCGCCATATTGGATCCGCCATTTTGAATTTTTGGTAAATGACTTTAGATATGTAATCAGCGACCCAGAAACCCCCCAGATACCCAGTTTCATACAAATCTACCGATTTTTTTTATTTCCGTCCGCCATATTGGATCCGCCATTTTGAATTTTTGATAAGTGACTTCAGATTCGTAATCAGCGACCCAAAAATCCCCTAGGTAAGAAGTGGTGTAAAGATCCATCAACGAGTATTTGTTTAAATAGTTTCGTCCAGCTAGATTTGCGATCCGAACCACTGTAAACTGTGAGTAGGCTTGTCAAATTGGGACAATATCAGTTTTACCCTCATTCTGTTTCTTGCATGGGCCCAACTGTTTGCCATTATATCAAACACCTTTAAAATAAATGGTTGCTTACTGGCAGAATTTTACCAATTACATTCGGCAATTGTCTGAACTCCGTAGACGCTATACAAATTTGTATCCACTGCGTATCTAAAGGTATATCAAGTGATTAAATTGATGGATGTAAAGGCAGATTTATAAATCAGAAACTTTTCTTTGAAATTCAGTTGCGAATCGATAATAGTTTTAACAATGGCAATGTTGTTAAAATATTATAATTAGATGAGCGATTCAAATGCCTACTACATAACAAATGTACGTGTTTAAAGAATATGTTATTTTTTATCATACACGAAAATTAAAAAGTCATATTTCCAGTAAATCGGAGAATCTCAAAGTTTTTAACCGCATCTCGAAGAAATCAATGGCAAACCCGCCGCGCGCAGCTTTTGCCCCAAGCCCAAGGCAAGCTTAATCGTGAGGTTTCTTTTTACCTTGCTTATGTATATATGTATATATACTTCATAATATAAAGCATCGTTCACTCAAAATCGGTACGCGTTCTAGCAATTTCTGTACAGCAATTGTTGGAATGTATTAAAAAATTGCAATGCAGATCGTTAGACAAAAGATCTACCATTATGAAGTTCAAATTTCATAGTACTGGCTTTTTATTTGACAGTTTTATTCGCGTTGGAAGTTGATGCTCAAAAAATAATGTTGAACAAATTCGTAGAAAATCCGATATATGGCAAAAACTTATAATTATCCTCCAAAAATCAATGAATAGATTCCTTCTGCTTAAACTAACGGGGTAAGGGAATCATTAACTAGTAATTTAAAAAAAAAAAAACCGACTTCAACTCTCATATAAAAAAAAATATATATATATATATATCTCATGATCCGCTGATCGGATCTTAACCAGATTAGTATGGGACCACCTCTGAGACACTACCTTCCTTGCAAAAAGAATTATCGAAATCGGTTGACGTGGTCCAAAGTTATGCGGTAACATACATAAAAAAAAAAAAAAAAAAAAAAAATATTCCGACGAACTGATAACCTCCTCCTTTTTTGGAAGTTGGTTAAAAAACATCATTTCGCACCAGCTAAAGGATAAGGCTCTTTACCTCAATTACGAAAAAAACGACTTATCAGGAGAAGATCGCGTGAGAGAATTGGAAAACAATTATCCACAGTTCAGCGAATGCAAGCTATGGCAAGACTTAAACCTTATCGAGTTATAATATATAAAATTCTGTTAGATTAAATACATTTTATAACAAAAACCGCACCCGTTTACTTTACCCCGAATGTTCCCACCAAATGTGGTATTTTCTAATAGTGACTAATAAAACATGTTTATAACTGGACTTCGGTCAACTCCCACGTTAAAAGTTTTAAGCTAAAAAGAAACAGGGTGATATCCTCTTACAACTAAATCTATAAAAGTTGACACAGTTGTCAAAGGGCTATGAAATAACAAGAGAATCGAGGTAGTCTCGTTAAAACTCGATCAGACACCACAATGGGTCATATGACCCCAGAAATATGCTGGAAGGAGCGCTTGCACAAAGTGTTATTTCATTGTGTCATTTACTTTGGACCTTTTGTAAAGTGTTGGTTGGTTTTTATGAAAACTAATTATTCACAGGTAACTTTAAATCGGTTTGAAGCCAATGATTTGAATAAAGTTCTGGAAGTCATCAATTTACGAATATGATCTATTTAAGTCAAATCGAAAAATACATGGTATTTATTTAAAACAAAATTAGTAGAGATATGCGAGCTGTGGAAAAACATAAACTAAAGATAGTTTAGTAGAGCAAGTTGACTACACAAGTCTCTAGAACGGGTGTTCAGAAAAATTTTATTATTATCAAAGAAATTGTATCTTATTTATTTATCCAAGCAAAATATGAAACTTTCGCTAACATGTATCTATAACGGAATATTTTCCCTTTATTTTAACATATTAAATATTATTTTCTGAAAATCTATGAAAAAGATATAACCCATTTCATGCGTACCGATTTTGAGTGAACTATGCTTTATGTATGCAAATGAGCGATGTATAAAAAATCTACGATGGAATTTTATTTTCTGCTACGATTTTTCATGTCATTTACTACGAAGGCTTTATTAAAATTACTAAGTATGCGATTTTTTTGCCATTTTTTCGGTTTTTCGGAATTCACTCGAAATTTTGAAGTCAAACGGGACTCAGATTCGGATTCAGCGTGTCGAAATACATGTCGGTTGGTGGGTCAGGTAAAAAGCACATTAGGGAGGTCCTTAAATGTAGGAAGCAAATTTTTACATCAGATGTCTTAAGCCTCACCGCCTACGTCGATGCTACTATAGTCGAAGATATCACATATAAACTTTGGTCCCGATTGGAGGCGGTTAAAGCGTGCCGCACAGGGGGCAAAGTTCAGATTCTTCTATGGAGCCTCAAAAAATTAAAATTATTATTTTTTCATCTGATACCCAAAATCGATAGTACCATTGTCGACGATATCACATATCGTCGTTTAAAGTACAAAACCGCGTATCAACAAAATGCAAAACCGCGTATGTGAGGTTGCATAAATTATTTTCTAGAGAGTAAAAACACTCATATTTCAAAATTTTTCTCTTTTTTATAAAGCAACAGCACTTCTGGCTAGTATATTTCAGGACGAATAGATAAGGATTGAGCCAAGAGCTTGTGTGAGCAAATCCAATTTTTGGCAGCCAATGTCAGTTACGCGGTTTTGCAGAATGACGATACGCGGGATTGTACTTTAAACGACGATATAAATTTTGGTCCCGATTGAAGTCGGTTAAGGCGTGTCGCACAGGGGGCAAAGTTCAGATAACCCTACGAAGACGTCTTAACCGACTCCAATCGGGACCAAAATTTATATGTGATATTCTCGACTTTAGTGGTATCGATTTCGGGTATTAAATAAAAAAAAATTTTTTTTAAATTTTTTGAGTTCATATAGGCATCTGGCTTTTGACCCATTTGCGATACACCTTAACCGACTCCAATCGGGACCAAAATTTATATGTGATATTTTCGACTATGGTAGTATGGATTTTGGGTATTAGATGAAAAAAAAAATCATTTAAATTTCTTTTTATCTCTATAGAAGAATCTGTACTTTGCCCCTGTGCGACACGACTTAAGAGTCTCCAATCGGGACCAAATTTTATATGTGATATCTGTGACCGTGGTATTACCGATTGAGGGGATGAGACTGAAAACACGTTAATTTGAATTCTTTGAATAGCTATTATCGTGAACTTTTTGTTTACCTGGAAATCTTACTTTAAGTAGGTATAAAAACTAGCAAAAATAAATGTATTTAATGCTGTCAGACGCCGTTTTCTTGATTTTGATGATTTGATGATTTTTTTTTTAAGTTTGCCAGCATTTTAAAATAATATAAAATTGAGAATAAAAAGAAGAAATTGTTCAAAATTGTTGTTGTAAGGGATTGAAAATGAGGATATGTGTGTGAGATTGAGTTTCAAATTTTAAAATTAAATATCTTGCAAACGTCAAAAATGCTAAAAGTGTCTCAGCGGTTCTACCTTACCATGATACAATAAAATTATAGTTTAAAAAACTAAAACCTCCCTATTATAATTGCCATTCGTACTGTCATCAGGTATGTAACTTGAGAATAAAAATCGCCGCATCTTTTAGGCGCATCAATATTACATAGTTACATCCCGAGCTAATAAAAGGAGGTAAAAAAAGAAGGCAGTTTCACTTCAAAATTTTTGACAAAAAATAAGTTTTTGAAGTTTCATAAATTGTACAAAATTGTGAGCTACCTTGCCACATTTACAGCAATTAAACAATACATCAGAGGATTTAATGTTGTGCGTGGGAAATGTTCGATTACACAGGTCCACAAAAAAAATCGATGAAAGATTCCTTTGACCAAACCTAGTCTATCACATGTTTTTTGGTTCGCTGAACACGAATCTGAAGCTCCATCATGTCTTACCTCAAAACAAAATCTCGGATTTTACGTGACAGAGAAAATCCGAGGTCTTTTTTGAGGTTAGGAAAAAATCTAGACGTGATGGAGCAAAACGGACTTCAGATTCGTGTTCAGCGACCCCAAAAATATATGATAGACTAGGTTTGGTCAGAGGAACCTTTCATCGATTTTTTTTTTTTGTGGACCTGTGTTATTTGTACAATGATGTTTTGGTTGGGAGCGGAGGGAGAAGGGGTGTGTCACCTAAAACTACACTCATTAAAAAGAGTATAGTATAAAATTTAACAAAAGCCATCCTTCTCCTCCCTACAGGCACTCGGGGGCCATTTCAAAATGGGGTGAAATTAGCATTTTCATAAAGAAAAATTAAACTCGTGTTAGGCCATCAGCAGTATTTTTGCGCAAAACTCCTTTCCGCGGTGGTGGTCTTCGGCCGCGCTAGAAAAAATGACCTCATCAGTCCAACTCCGGTTACACCATGCACAGTATTTTTGCGCAAAATCCCCCTCCAAATTTACAAAAAAAAATGCATATTTCAAACCAAAATCTTTGTTTTAAATTAAAACTTTATTCTTTGGCTAGACGTATATGTGAAAATTATTTGATTCGGGTCACGCGTTTGGACACGATAACCCAAAAGCATTGTACAAATAACCGAACCGTACCCGGGAACCCAAAAATTGGTACTGTTACTAGTTGCAGGGCATCATTTTAACTCGACCTCCTCCCTCTTCCATGGATAACGGTACATCCTTTAGAGGTTTAAAAATATTTTGCGTCGCAATTTGTCATTAAACTGCATTAGATTGTATAACGTACTCTATCATCGGAAAAGCAAAAAACTTTATTTTCAAACGTTTGCACAGGCGTACCGACTTCTTGCAGTTTGGAAACACGCTAGAATTTTCTTTAATACTTTCATCCAACTTCACTGACTTTAAAATTTTTTTTTACTTTTTCAAGAAACAAACATTTTGCTGTTAGTGGATCTGGTAGCATGATTTTAGTTAAATGTCGTAAACTTGTTAAAAGTCAAGTGGTCGGCAACAACAACGAATGTCAATAAATGAAACTACCTTCTTGTTAGCGATTAAAAGCGGTCGAAACTCGATTAACATTTAGCGGATTAACCCAGATGAAAATATACACGTTTTATGTTGATAAAAGCGATTTAATAATGTAAAACGGAAGCATGGTTTGACAGCTTACAACTCAGTGCTACCAAACTAGCAAGAACTTACAAACTCCGATAAGTACTGCCTAACTAGCAGGTCCTGACAATAGGGTTACCAGTTAGGCGCGAACATACCGGCCGCCTTGAACGACCGTTAAAATTTTAAATTGAGTGGAAATTCAGGTAGTAAATATATCAGTTTTTGTCGGCAGCAGCGTTAGTTTCGAAATGGGTCTCAAGAGTTCACCTTCTGCGGTCTTTAAGCTGACAACACGCACGCGATCGTCGGTGCCGGGGTGGCTATCAAGTACACGTCCAAGTTTCCATTTGGTAGGTGGGGCGTTGTTATCGTGTATGACAACCACATCGTCCTTCTGCAGATTTGGCGTTGAGCGGAACCATTTTGTTCTTTGCTGAAGGTTTACAAGATACTCGTCACGCCAGCGCTTCCAGAAGTGTTGTCTTATTGACGTGATGAGCTGCCATCGTTGGAAAAGAGAACCCTTGAACATTTCCACATCGGGATCGCGGAGCGTCTTCAATGGTTCGCCAACTAAAAAATGGCCGGGAGTCAAGACTTCCAAATCGTTAATGTTTGTGGATATCCAGCAGATAGGACGAGAGTTCACACAAGCCTCGACCTCGGTTAGCACGGTTGAAAATTCTTCATACGCCAGGAGTGTTGAATTCAGCGCACGCTTTAAGTGATACTTGACGCGCTTTATGCCCACTTCCCAATAACCGCCCATGTGAGGGGCGCTGGGTGGATTAAAATGCCAAGTGGTATGCGTATCGGTGAAGTACGACGACAACTTATCGTCACTGATGCAGCGTTCGTATGCGATGCGTAACTCCCTTTCAGCGCCAACGAAATTCGTTCCGTTGTCAGAGTAGATATGCTGACAGTAGCCCCTTCGGTTGGTGAAACGTTTGAACGCAGCGATAAACGCAACTGAAGAAAGGTCACCTGCTAGTTCCAGGTGCATTGCGCCTGTACTCATACATATAAACGAACAAATGTATGCCTTCGTTGACTTAGCACCCCTTCCGTGGGAGAATTTCAAAGCGTAAGGCCCAGCAAAATCTACAGCACTGTGGAGAAAGCTCCGTGCACAAGTTACACGGCTGAGCGGAAGTTGGGACATGAGCTGTTGCAGCGGCTTGTGATTGAGACGTTTGCAGCGAGCACATTTACGATATATGGCTCGAACGAGGCTTCGAATACCGGGGACCCAGAATCGACGTTGAAGCGTAGCCTGCATTATTTGAAGCCCAGCATGTAGCGTTGTGATATGCATCTTCGGCAGCGATTATCTTTGCCAACGAAGACCCCTTTTGCAGTATTATTGGATGCTTAGCATCGTTGGAAAGTGTAGAATTTTCGATGCGACCTCCTACACGTAGGACGCCCTTAGCGTCCAGAAACGGCTGTAAACGTATAAGACTGCTCCGAACGGGTACCGGCTTCCTTGAACTGCAATTAAAAACTTCTTGCTCGAAGGCGTTAGATTGAACATACTTTACCAAAACTAATTCGGCTTCTTGAATTTCTGCGCAGATTAACGGACCCAGTCTTCGTTTCTCTGCGTTAGAGCGAGAGGCGGCAATTCGTAAGTTTTTTACGAAGCGGATTACGTAAGCGGTTACTCGCTTGAGTATGTTGAACGAGTGGTATCTGGTCAAAAGATCCCATTCGCCAGCGGTCTGCGTTAGATGCGACATCTTGTTTGACTTCAGTTCGAGGTTGGTGTTGAGCTGTGTTGAGGGATTAAGCCAAGGTTCGCTGTGAGCTCGCAGCCAATGCGGCCCATGCCACCATAGAGGATGCGCGAGCAGCTGAGAAGGCGTGATGCCCCTCGAAGCGCAATCAGCAGGATTATGTTCCGACGCGACGTGTCTCCAGTGATTTGCCGGCAACACTTCCTGTACGTCCGCAACGCGATTTGCAACGAAGACGGACCAGCGACTTGGAGTACCTTGTAACCACGCTAACGTAACTGTGGAGTCTGTCCACGCGTACAGCTTACCGAGCTTACAGGCGAGGCTAGATCGAACTTGCCGTACCAGCCTTGCGCCTAGATGAGCAGCGCATAGTTCTAAGCGCGGCAACGAAATGACCTTCACAGGCGCTACCTTGGTTTTGGCGGCAACTAATACCACCTCTATCTCACCGTTTGCGTTTTGCGTCCGGCAATAAAGCGCAGCCGCATAAGCAGCTTCCGAAGCGTCCGTAAAGATATGGAATTCCGCGTCGACCACTGAGCCCGTGCCCAGCCAACGCTTCAGCTTAAGCGATGCAAGTTTAGGTAACTCACGTCGATGCGCCAACCAATCTTCTGCTACATTCAGTGACTAACTCGTCCCAATCTACATTTGAACGCCATACCCTTTGTAACCAAATTTTAGCGCGAATTGTACAGGGCGCGGCTAATCCAAGCGGATCGAATATCTTGCTTGAGTCGGATAGAAACACGCGTTTTGTGATCTTGTCAGGCAATTCTTGTAGATTGACAGCAATAGAAAGTAAATCTTTATCGGTGTGCCAAACGGAACCCAGAGTTCGGATTTCATTTCCTTCAGCTAAAAGATGCGAAACTTGCTTGGAAACGTGCGGTATTCGTTCTCGTAACGGCCGACAGTTCGTGGCCCATTTTCGCAGTTCAAAACCACTCTTAGAAAATACGAAGGCGACATCTTTCTGCAGCGTGATTAAGTCGTGCAGGGAGTCCTGACCCCGTTAACAAATCGTCCATGTAGAAATCCCTTGTAATGACATCAGAGATCCCTTTATATGCATCGCCTGCATCCAGCGCAGCGCGATGTAACGATTTCACAGCAAGATGCGATGTCGAAGCCACTCCATAAGTTACTCTCAGAAGACGATAATCGCGAATGGGTTGTGATGAGTTCTCACGCCAAACTATACGTTGATAGTCAGCATCTTGTTCTGCTACGTAAACCTGGCGGTACATCTTCTCGATGTCCGCGATCAGCCCATAGCGATGCGTGCGGAAACGAACTAGTATGGAGAATAGGTCTAGTTGTAGCTGCGGCCCTACCATCAGAGCATCGTTGAGCGAGTTTCCGGATGACGTCTTCATGGACGCGTTGAATACTACTCTGAGCTTGGTCGTGGCACTTGAATGTTTTACCACGGCGTGGTGCGGCATGTAGTACGTGTCGCCTGTAACGGCACCAGCTTGCTCCATATGGCCTAAGTCAAGAAGTTCTTCCATGAACTTACAATATTCTCGATAGAGTTGTTCGTCAGCAGCAAACCTCTTCTCCATTCGGAGTAATGCTCGGACTGCAATGCTTCTAGATTCACCTATCGGTACGGATTTCTTCAACGGTAAGCGCACGACGTATCTACCATCGTTAGCTCGCTTGGTAGTGTCTTCGAAAAGTTGTTCACAGGTGAGTTCTTCCGGAGTGTAATGCTTTCTCGGGCGTAACTCTTCGAGTTCCCAGAACTTGTTGACCAGCTCGGATAGTTGCATGTCACAGTGTAAGGTGGTTATGGATGTGGGCTGCCTTAGTAAATTGGCCGCGTTCCCGAGCAATACCCAACCGAACACAGTGTTTTGCGCCATTGGAGTGCCATGTTGGCCCTTTCTTAACCCATTTAGTAGGATTTTGTCCATTTCGTCCATGCCTATAAGGATATCAACTGGACCAGGTTTGGCGAGACTTGGGTCAGCCAGCGATAAATCCAGAATGTGTGGCCACGGTGGTGTCGGTACAGCGGTGGATGGAAGATCATTAGTAATTTTGGGTAACACGAATGTACTCACTTGGAAGTTTGCGTCTAATGATCGCGGTGATATGCGTAGGGTTACTTCTCCCTTTGTACGGCCACCTTGGGTAGCCCCTATACCTGTGACGTAAGCGGATGAAGATCGTCTGGGAAGTCGAAGTCGTTGAGCGCAGGCCTCAGTTATGAATGAGGCGTGCGAGCCGTTATCGAGGAGGGCACGAGCTGGTTGCCAACGACCAGCGTCATCTTGTACTAAGACTGCGGCGGTTGCCAACAAAGTGACACGATCAGCATCAGCGTAATGTGACGTGACACTAACGTGCTGGCTTGTTGCGTTCGTAACGGTTGATTCCTCTTGGTTGTTGAAACTTGCGTGCAACAGCGTGTGATGGCGTTGCCGACACATGCGGCACAATGATGAACTGCGACATTTCGCAAGAATGTGCCCTTTGCTAAGGCAGTTTACTATTTGCGTCGAGTCGGCTAAACTTTGAGCAAACGTATATTTTGTGGTCGCCACTGCAATAAGCGCAAGCAGACGCCTTGCCGACGTCGCATGCTTCTCCTTGGCTACATGTTGTGTGTAGAACATTCTTCGCAACTACCTTCGTGTTGGCAGGCGCAAGCGGTAGCATCTCCAAAGAGCGTGCACGAGTTTCTAGAAATTCACGAAGAGCGTTAAACGACGGTAACTCGTCAGCCACAAGCGACAATTCCCATTGTTTGCGGGTTTCGTATGCTAATTTGGATACAGTTAGGTGGATGAGCCAGTCATCCCAGAACTCGGTTGGTCGACCAAGCGCGCGTAGCGCACCGATGTGCTGCAATGTAGCATTAAGTACGTGCTTGATTGCCTTAGCGGAGTCTTTGCTCGCCTTTTCTATAGATGACAGAGCCCGTATGTGACTGTCCACCATGACTCGTATGACCTTGTACCTTGAGGTCAACAAGTCCCATGCCTCACGATAATTACTGTCACACACTGACAAACTACTCACCAAATTAAGTGCTTCACCTTTCAAGCAGTTACGCAGATACTGCAGTTTTTGCCCATCCGACAGGGTTGCGTTCGCGTTAACCAGCGAACAAAATGAGTCGTGGAAGGATAACCATTCCGTGGGATCACCACAAAACGAGGGAACTGCATCTTTGGCAGCGACGTGGATGCATGCGCAACCGGAACAGGATTATGCGGTGGTGGTTGTATGTGCGATGACATAAGCCGTTTAAAGTTGGCCTTAGCAGTTATGTACCACTCCTCGCATTGTATGCGCGATTGTTCCTCCATAGGAGCGTTCTCGTCGCCACATGACAGCTCCACTTCTTGTTGAGCTTCGCAAAAACGAACCCACTGCTCTTCCAATAATTGTAGATGCGTGGAAAGCACTTCGACGTCCACCGAAAGCACATCTGCTTTACTCGACTGCAAATGTCGCTTAATGGAGTTTAAAGCGGAATCGCGGATTTTGAGCGAAGACATTTGCGTGTAAGGGCAACGCGAATGTAGATAATTATAAATTTACAGAAATAGCATAAGTCGCGCGGTTTGCAATTATAATAACACGACTTCGATATCCGGCGCGAAGGACCAGAATGTTAGCGATTAAAAGCGGTCGAAACTCGATTAACATTTAGCGGATTAACCCAGATGAAAATATACACGTTTTATGTTGATAAAAGCGATTTAATAATGTAAAACGGAAGCATGGTTTGACAGCTTACAACTCAGTGCTACCAAACTAGCAAGAACTTACAAACTCCGATAAGTACTGCCTAACTAGCAGGTCCTTACAATAGGGTTACCAGTTAGGCGCGAACACTTATATTTTTGTATCATGTACCCATGGTACAATAATTACAGGTATTTTCTTCCCAGAGAGTGCATATTCCGATCTGCCTTATTTGAAAAACAACATTGTTGCCCACACTAAAAGGTTTCCTGCTAGGGAAAAGGGGTATTTCTATACCCCATATACCATGTATGTATGTGCACGTATTTTTTTAAACAAACCTTCATGCAGAGGACTTATTTAATTTGCAAAAGCCGAAAAATAGCTTAGTAAATAAATTCAAAATTTTTATGGCTCACTTCATTTCAAACGTTTTTTCTTTTGTTTTGAAAAATTATTATGTTATAAAAAGTAAAAGAATCAACATTGAATTGCGTCAAAATGAAAATAAGGCAGCACGAATTTCGATGTGAAGCAAAACTCTCTGGGAAGACAATACCTGTAATAAGTGTACCATGTCATGTACCTTACTATATTTTTATCATGACTACAACTACTTAGTTCATAGTTTTTCTCTTTTTACTTGTAAAATAAACATTTCTAAAATAAATGTATTTTCTGACTTTTTTTCGGTTTTTGCCTTTTTTGTGACTTCTAGTGCCTTTTCCTGCCTATTTCGCTATTTTGTTTCGCCTTTTCTAGCCTATTTCGTTGTTTTATTCTGCCTTTTTTATAGGTTTTTAGGTCCTAAAAATCCGTTCCATGGTCAGTTTTTATCGGTTTTGGTATGAGGGATTTTTATTCGATACTTGTTTCCAAAGTATCGAGTATCGATCGATACTTGAAAGTATCGAAAATTTACATCACTAATAGTGACTACCACAAATAAATTGAAGCGTATGCTGAAGAAAGTCAGCATAAGGAGAAATATACGTATAGGTATAGGCTTTATTAAGTGAACGCCCAAATAGCTCCTGAGGCCAAAAAAAAATCGGATTGAGCCACTGCTCATGAAATATCAAATGCAGTGTGCCATTGAAGCAACTTACTCTCAAAAAGTGTACAATGTCGCAAATTTGCNTCTTCCGTGGGAGAATTTCAAAGCGTAAGGCCCAGCAAAATCTACAGCACTGTGGAGAAAGCTCCGTGCACAAGTTACACGGCTGAGCGGAAGTTGGGACATGAGCTGTTGCANGTGACTACCACAAATAAATTGAAGCGTATGCTGAAGAAAGTCAGCATAAGGAGAAATATACGTATAGGTATAGGCTTTATTAAGTGAACGCCCAAATAGCTCCTGAGGCCAAAAAAAAATCGGATTGAGCCACTGCTCATGAAATATCAAATGCAGTGTGCCATTGAAGCAACTTACTCTCAAAAAGTGTACAATGTCGCAAATTTGCCAAAACTCATGAAAAATACAACATTAACACGCGCCAATTTGTGTAAAAGCTGTCGACGCTAGTTTGAACAAAAAAAATCATAAAGTTAATGGTGGTTGCATGCTGTCATTCGAACACTTTTTCGGATGTAACGCTACCATTCATTCATTCACGCTGCCATTAGAACATATTCTCGATAAAAAGTTGCCATATGAACTTATCTGCAATTTGCATTTTGAGCGATTTTTTTCGATTTTTCGAAAAGTCCCTAAATTAAATCATTCATAAATATCTGTTTAACGCATTTATAAATATCGTTACAACCTTTGTTCTCTGATTTCTTTAAATAATTCTGAATTTCCGCATTAATGTCTTCAAAACCGGTTTTTGCAGATTCATATGTTGTACCTTTGAATTCATCAAAAGTGTATACATAGAGTAAATAAGTTAAACAGTGGTAGTTTAAGATTTTATTTTAGTTGAAAATACCATGGTAAAAAAAGAAGGTAGTTTCAATAAACAACTTTTTGACGGATCCCTGCAAACCAAAGTTCCCGAAATCTTAAGGAAATCGTTAGGAGTANTTTCGGCAGCGATTATCTTTGCCAACGAAGACCCCTTTTGCAGTATTATTGGATGCTTAGCATCGTTGGAAAGTGTAGAATTTTCGATGCGACCTCCTACACGTAGGACGCCCTTAGCGTCCAGAAACGGCTGTAAACGTATAAGACTGCTCCGAACGGGTACCGGCTTCCTTGAACTGCAATTAAAAACTTCTTGCTCGAAGGCGTTAGATTGANCAACGATTATTTTACGAATTTTCAAAGAAAATTATATGAAGTGGTTGACACGAACTCGTAAAGAAATTTCTGTAGGAAAAATAAAAAAAAATTCTGGAAAAATTCTGAAAGATATTCTTCACATAGCACCATTATTTTCGTTGCTTCACAGATTTTCTTCCGAAATTTCGTAAAAGAAGGGAAGTGTGCGTAATTTATTTCATTTTGGAAAATTCGGCAAATAATCGAATTAAATCTTAACGAATTCTTTAAAATTTCTTTACAATGCAGAATTCTCTGAAAAAATGGTTTGCAGGGATACTGAGATTTTTGAAGCTTCATAATGTGTTCATGTTGCTAGCAACATTACCATATTGTTAATATTTAAAAATATATTAGGGAATTTCAAGATGGGAATTTCTTTCACAGTAAATGGGTGTAAATATTTTAGTTTTCTAAGACGAAACCAAACAAGTCTAGTACATGCTATATTGAAAATATGTACATATAAAGAATGCAATTTCACTTCGAAGTACAATGGATAATGGCATATGTACTTACGTTTATGGTATTTCTCACCCCTACCCCAAAACTCAAAATTAATCTATATGTATGCATGTATGTTTCGTTAACATTATTAAATGTTTTTATTAAGGTAATAAATTCAACAAACCCATCAAGATGTCATTTTTCTCATCTTCTTATTTTCATATTTAGTTTTGTTCTCTTTTAACTTTAGATTTAAATATCGTATTATAAAAAANCGAACTTGCCGTACCAGCCTTGCGCCTAGATGAGCAGCGCATAGTTCTAAGCGCGGCAACGAAATGACCTTCACAGGCGCTACCTTGGTTTTGGCGGCAACTAATACCACCTCTATCTCACCGTTTGCGTTTTGCGTCCGGCAATAAAGCGCAGCCGCATAAGCAGCTTCCGAAGCGTCCGTAAAGATATGGAATTCCGCGTCGACCACTGNATAAAAAATGTCCTTCCCAAAAAAAAACGGTTTACAATTCTCGATAGTAATATTTGAATTGTACAATACATTTTTTTTTTTTAATTTTGACTTTTTTAATTTTTCATCATTAATTTCTATAAATTTCGAGTTGAAATGCTCCAAAAGATTCAAAAACTCAGCACTTGGTTTATAAAGACCTCCTTCAGATATGTAATTAACTAAAGTAAATTATTGTCTTTCCCTTCACTCGTCCTGAAACCGAATTCCGCTAAGGTAACCTGCAAAATTCTCCAGCCAATCAAACTCGATATCGTCAAGTAGTATTTTTGCAGCTTCCAAATGCGCAACTCATTTTTCTTTTTATTATTTTTAAAAAGTTATTTTGTTTTATCCTTTGTCGATCAAATTCTTTTCAGAAAAATATTTTATTATAATTTTCAATCTGGTAGCTTGATTTCGATGAAAATGTCATAATCTCAGCAAAAGTCAAACGGCTAACATGGCTGCTAATATCATTAAGTGAAACTACCTTCTTTCTTATACCATGGAAAATACACATATATAGTACATATCGAGCCTTAACCGTCAAAAAGATGGCGACATTTTTTTAAATTTTAATTTTGATGCAGAAAGGCATCTAGACGCGCTAGGAACATTTCTGCATCAAATAGCAAATGGTGAAAAAAATGTAGTTAACATCTTTTTGGCGGTTAGGGGCGATATGTGAAAGTTACTATTGTGATTGACGGAAAATCTAACTCACGCATGATTACGGAAGTTACGTGAGTTTTCTCTCAAAACCGCTCACTCTCACGCGTGAAAAAGCGTGACATAACGTGTCACGTAGAAAAGCACGTGTTTTGCCCATCTCTACTAATAGCTTCAAATACATATTCACCATCGAACCGGCTCAGTGTTGCCGCCGGGGAGTGAAGAGGAAAAAGTTCTTCAAATTTATTTCGTTTTGCGAATAACCGTGGTAAGAAACACCAGATCATTAGAGAATTTCAAGAACTTCTTCACGATCTAACACTATGCCTTCTGACGACCATCTGGAAATAATGAACGTGAATTTTGGGCGGGTCGAAATTCGCCGGGTCTGCTTGTTTTTGATATGCAAATGCAAGAATTTAAATTGCATACCATTTTTGCGTTTTTGGTTTCACGAATTGACCCATAGACAAACAATTTCCAATTCAGGTGTCTTTTCATAACGATGATACTTATGTACCTTTTTTACAATAAAAACAAGAAAATAGGTCTTGTCTCAATCAAATTGTGCAAAAATTATCCGATTGTGCCTATAATAAAAAAGCTTAAATAAAAAAAGGTCTTTAGGGTAAGATTCGATTAAAACACATATATTAATATTATTAGAAACTAGCAGAGCACCCGACGTTGTTCGGGGTAAACAAATCAAAATATAAAACAGTAGTACAAATATTCAATGCAGCATAAATTAAAGGAGATAAACTATACATTCCGTTTATCTGCCTATTCGCTTAGCTGTTTAGAATAGCGCCACTTTTGCCGGTAGAATGCTTATTTTGGAAGGAGATTTATTCATTGTGAATGAACATTTTTCGTTTAACAGCATCGCGGGATCAAAAAAGAACGATTTCATCTTTCCGTTCCGAAATGGTCTAAAGATTATAAGACAAATATCCGAGTGATATACATAATTGATGAATACATATGTATCCCCCTTTTAAAAACTCATTTATATATAGTTTACTCTAAACAACTCCCATATATATGTATGTCTGCATACCAAATTTCAAGTTCATGTGAATTATGGTTCCCAATTTATGGCTGATTAAAAATTCCACGCCTATGCTCCACGTTCCCTTTCACAAACTCATCTATACAAACTTTACTATAAACGCCTACCATGGATATGTATTCATACCAAAGTACATCATATTTCACGCCTGTGGAATGTGCCACGCCCCTTTCAAAAACTCATTTATATATACCTTACTATAAGCACCTACCGTAGATACGTCTGCATGCTAAATTTCAATTTCATGTGACATATGGCTCCGAAGTTATTTTTTTTTTTTTGGATTGGCGCTTACACATATGTTAGTGTTTGGCCGAGCTTCTCCTCCGATTTTTGGCGTGCGCCTTGATGTTGATTGACGCCGACTCCGAACGGCGATTGTATTTTTATGAGAAGCTGTTTTTCATGGCAGAAATACACTCGGAGGTTTGCCTTTGCCTGCCGAGGGACGACCGCTGTTAAGAAAAAACCTTTTTGCTATATTTTTTTTTGCGATGTTGCTTTGACCAGGGCTTGAATCCAGGTGCTGTGGAGTGGAAGCGCGCACTGCTTACCACTACACCACAGCGGCCGAAGTTATAGCTGCTAAAAATTTCCACCACTATGGGTTGTGCCACGCCCCCTTTTATAAAATCGTTTATATATACCTTACTATACGCCCCTGCTAAAGATATGTCTGCACTCCAAATTTTAAGTTGATGTGACTTATGGTTCCGAAGTTATTGTTGGTCAAATACTCCACACCTATGGGATGTGCCGCGCCCCTTCTTATAAACTCATTTATATATACCTTACTATAAGCGCCTACCATAGATATGCCCGTATACCAAATTTCAAGTTCTTGGGACTTATATTTCCGAAGTTATAGCTGATAAAAAGGTCCACGCTTATGGGATGAGCCACGCCCCCTTTTGCAAACTCATTTATATATACCTTACTATAAGCGCCTACCATAGATATGCCCGTATACCAAATTTCAAGTTCTTGGGACTTATATTTCCGAAGTTATAGCTGATAAAACTTCGACGCCTATGGCATGTGCCACGCCCCCTTTTACAAAGCCATTTATATATTCCTTACTATAAGCATCTACCATAGATATGTCTGTATACCAAATTTTAATTTCATGTGACTTAAGGTTTTGAATTTATAGCTGATAAAATTTCCATGAATATGGGATGTGCCACGCCCCTTTTTATAAGCTCATATATATATAGCCTACTATAAGCACCTACCATAGATATGTCTGTATACCAAANAACTTTTTATAAGCTCATGTATATATAGCCTACTATAAGCACCTACCATAGATATGTCTGTATACCAAATTTTAATTTCATGTGACTTATGGGTTTGAAGTTATAGCTGATAAAACTTCGACGCCTATGGCATGTGCCACGCCCCCTTTTACAAAGCCATTTATATATACCTTACTATAAGCATCTACCATAGATATGTCTGCGCACCAAATTTCAATTTCATGTGACTTATGGTTTTGAAGTTATAGCTGATAAAATTTCCACCACTATGGGTTGTGCCACGCCCCCTTTTATAAAATCATTTATATATACCTTACTATACGCCCCTGCTGTAGATATGTTTGCACTCCAAATTTCAAGTTGATGTGACTTATGGTTCCGAAGTTATAGTTGGTAAAACACTCCACGCCTATGCGATGTGTCGCGCCCCTTTTTATAAATTCATTTATTTATACCTTACTATAAGCAGCTACCATTGATATGTCTGCAAGCCAAATTTCAAGTACGTGGGACTTATGGTTCCGAAGTTATGGCTGATAAAAAAATCCACGCCTATGGGATGTGCCACGCCCCTTTTTGCAAACTCGTTTATATATACCCTCCTATAAGCACCTACCATTGATATGTCTGCATACCTAATTTCAAGTTCGTGTGACTTATGGTTTCGAAGTTATAGCTGATGAAAAATTTCACGCCTATGGGATGTGCCACGCCCCTTTTTACAAACTCGTTTATATATACCCTCGTATAAGCACCTACCATTGATATGTCTGCAAACCAAATTTCAAGTTCGTGGGACTTATGGTTCCGAAGTTATGGCTGATAAAAAATTCCACGCCTATGGGATGTGCCACTCCCCTTTTTGCAAACTCGTTTATATATACCCTCGTATAAGCACCCACCATTGATATGTCTGCAAACCAAATTTCAAGTTCGTGGGACTTATGGTTCCGAAGTTATGACTGATAAAAAATTCCACGCCTATGGGATGTGCCACTCCCCTTTTTGCAAACTCGTTTATATATACCCTCGTATAAGCACCCACCATTGATATGTCTGCAAACCAAATTTCAAGTTGGTGGGACTTATGGTTCCGAAGTTATAGCTGATACATAATTCCACGCCTATGGGATGTGCCACACCCCCTTTTACAAACTCGTTTATATATACCTGCCTATAAGCATCTACCATTGACATGTCTGCATACCAAGTTTCAAGTTCGTGAGACTTATGGTTCCAAAGTTATATCTAATAAAAAATTCCACGCTTATGGGATGTANTGACTTATGGTCTGGAAGTTATGGCTGATTTAAAATTTCACCCCTATGGGAGGTGCCACGCCCCCTTGTCGGATCCCAATTTTTTGGGCCCTATTATAGGCCCAGGTGTCATGGCAATACTCTGTCAAAATTTTGTTCGATTGTGTCCGTCCGTTTAGACTGCAACCTGGCACATACATACATACATACTTTCACAAATATATAGTAGATGGGGCATGCTATCGCCCATTTATGATTAGATATAATTACATCAGTAACCGTTTTATCAAACTTAACAAATTTTAATTCACACCGCAATTAGTTGCGCCAATTCGACAGCCCAACAATTTTCCCCGCGCCGCCCACGAGCGGCGGATGTTTCTTTTATGAGAATTATGGACAGTCGAAGGTCTGCCATTGCCTGTTGTTGGACGATTGCTATTAGAATATACTATACTTTTTCTATTAATTTTGTGTGCTGTGGTGGACCATGCGTGGTGGTAGTACGTGCCGTTAACCACTAGGCGGGGGTTATTTCGAAACTTCTTCTTGATTGGTGCTGTAACCACCTAAGCGATTGTAGCCGAGTTCAAAAAATCACGTCAGTTTCTTTTCTGTGCCAACTGACGCCAATTGAAAGTGCCAAGTAAAGCCAAGTCATTCTTCACCTCCTCTTTCCATCATAGAGAAAGCCTTCCTCTTCTTTTGCCACCAGCATCGTGATCCGTGTTATAGCTTTTATCGCTGGAATGTTTGTGTCCATTCGTACTTGAATAAGCTTCTCCAACATCGGATTAAAGAACTCACACGAAAGCGAGTCGCCCTGTCTGAAACCTCGTTTGGTATCAAACAGCTCGGAGAGGTCCTTCCCAATTCTGATGCAGCTCGTGGTATTGCTCAATGTCATTTTACACAGCCGTATTTGTATCGCGGGGACACCAAATTCAGACATCGCGGCATAAAAGCAACTTTTGGAGCTGTCGAAAGCGGTTTTAAATCGACAAATACGCCCGATAAGACCTTATGACCTATGCTTTTGTTGTGTATTGGGCAGAGCACACTTAAATTCCAGTCGTCGGGTATGCGTTCATCTAATTATCAGAGTTGATGCATGCACTTTAACAAGCGCTTTCCGCCGTACTTGAATAGAGGCGTAATTGCAATTCGTACTCCGTAATAATAACACAGTGGGTCATCGCTTCCGTCGTCATCGACTGGGGGCTCGGGTTCGTCTTCTTCTCTATTTTCAGTGCTGTTAGCATTCAGTGAATAATTTAAGTATGTTCGGGACATCGGTCACTAGGCCGCCAAGGTTGTTCTCACGGGAGTACACCCTGGTCTTAAAACCTTCCTTAAGTCGTCTAACTTTCTGCATTTCAAGCTCTTCGCCGCACGCATTTCGGCCTCTCTTTTTATTACGAAAAATACTCCTCGCTGCCCTCTTCAGCTCTCAATATTGGTACCACATAGCTCGCGTTGCTCCCAATGGAAGCGTGGGACTGTAGGCGGCATCTTTTTTCTCTGCAACTTCTTAACATTCCTCAAATGTACCATTTGTACTTTCGGAAGCAGGAAATGTGGTTCCATATTTCTGCTGGCATATTTCGACTTGTTAAAGAGTGTTCTCAGAAAGTAGGTCTGAGTGCCGAGTTACCAAGATACGGCAGTATGTTGTGATTACAGCTTTTCAACCTTGAGCTTTCTTGTGTGGTTGGGCGCAAATTTGTTGCTGCTCAGAGGCGTGTGCGTATCTTGGTTGCAACAAAATAGTGGTCGGGGTCGATGTTTGGCCTTCGGAGCGTACGTATCAGGGATGGAAAAGTAGGTACAATTGTACCTTTTTCCGACTTTTCCGAACCAAAAGGTACATTCGGTACACTGAACTCAATTTAGGTACAATTAGACGATAGCCAAATAAATATCCATATTTAAGACTACGTTGTTCGCAAAAAATAAAATTAAGAAAATGTTTGTAAACTAGGAGAAATGGCAACTCATATATCATTGTGAAAATGTCATTTCTTAAATTCATTGCGAACAGTGAAAAACTGCTCACCTTTTGAGGGATTCCTAGCAAATTGGCTACATTGCATGTATGTCAATTTCAATTGGAAAAGGCGGAAATATCTGTATCTGAATGTACTCTGGCGGGAATTTATTCTTGCAACGTCTTGTAATTCAAATTTTAAGTAAAATTTTTGCTGAAGTTCGACTACCAACGAAGTACTAGATAAAGTTTTGTATCATAGGACTGGTTTACAAAATAGACCATAATAGATCCTAGATTGTGAGAGCGTTAAATTCCGAATTTACTTTTGTTTGGACCACCCCAATTTACATACATAATTCAAATGTATTGATATATTAAGCACTTTCTTGTTAATGCAAATCTATACTAATTATATAAAGAGAAGTCCCTTTTTTTGTAACAGGTAATCTCGCGAACGGCTGGTCCGATTTTCATGAAATTTTGTATACAAATAGTTTTCGGTAACCACCATGTTTTAGGCTAAAAAATTTTTTTCGGGTAGGTGGACCAGGGACCGGTCTATTCGAAAAAATCTTATTATAGTCCGATTTGCTTAAAATTTAGTACGTAAGTAGCTTTTTAGCACATATTAGCATTTATGACCCATTTTTTCCGGGAAGTGGTCCAGGGACCGATCAATTCGAAAAAATCGAATTTACGGTCCGATTTGCTTAAAATTCGATGCGCAGGTAGCTTTTTAGCATGTATTAGCATATGCGATCATTTTTTCCGAGAAGTGGACCAGGGACCGATCTATTCCAAAAAATCGCATTTATGGTCCGATTTGCTTAAAATTCGGTACGTAAGTAGTTTTTTAGCATATATTAGGATATATGGTCCATTTTTTCCGAGAAGTGCACCAGGGACTGATCTATTCGAAAAAATCGTATTTACGGTCCGATTTGCTTAAAATTCGGTACGTAGGTAGCTTTTTAGCATATATTAGCATATATGATCCATTTTGTCCGAGAAGTGGACCAGGGAC